>NW_007062274.1:0-727 GCF_000164805.1 Carlito syrichta
AGCAACTGAAAACCATAGAGTAAAAGATAGGCAAGCAGCTGCAAAATTTACCTTGCTGAAATTTCTTCATATATATATGAATATGTATGTATGCATATGGCAACTATCAAATGGAAAAAAAATCTGAAAAGTCAATATGGTCCAGAAAAATAAAAATCAACTGCTATGATGCCAGGGACTCAAAGGCACTTCCCCAAAGATTAATTTGGAACTAGAAAGTAACATTTGTTGCTAGTCTCAAATTCCTGGGCTCAAGTGATCCTGCCGCCTCGGCCTCCCAAAGTATTGGGATTACAGGCGTGAGCCACCGCTCCCCGCCCAGATAAAACTATTTTTCCTGGCCCAAGTGTATCTTCTCATCTTTGGGGAGGGATGTGGCAATGAGAGGCATTCTAATAATATTAACTGCAACTTAACTCCTTGAAGCATTACAAGCCACTTAATTAGGTGTGTATACCCTCAATTTACAGATGAGGAAACCAAGACCTGGACTGGCGGCAAAAGTTTGCCCAGGCTCAACCCCAGTGTGGGTGCCTTCAAAACAGCTGGAGTTTGCATCCACTCTAGTCCACGCTGCAAACAGCGACAGGGAGAGAACTACAACTCCCGTGAGGTTGTGCGGCAGCATCGCGAGAGTTACCTTAAACGTGACGGCGGGAACGCGGCCTCTGTTGCTGGCTGGGCGGTTGCGAGGACCAGCTGCTGAGGCGATGGCGGATCCCTGCCC
>NW_007062275.1:0-976 GCF_000164805.1 Carlito syrichta
TTTCCACAGAGGCTGTACTAGTTTACACTCCCATCAACAGTGTAGAAGTGTTCCCTTTTCTCCACATCCTCTCCACCATCTGTTATTATTTGAGTTATTGATGATGGCCATCCTGACTGGAGTTAGGTGGTATCTCAGTGTAGTTTTAATTTGCATTTCTTTGTTGACTAGTGAGGCTGAACATTTTTTCATGTATCTGTGGGCTGCTCATATGTCATCATTTGAGAACTGTCTTTTCATAACTTTTGTTCACTTTGTAATGGGGCTTTTTTTTTGTTTTGTTTTTTTCTTTTCAGCGTGTTTTAGTTCCTTGTAGATTCTAGATGTTAGGCCTTTGTCAGACATAGATTTGGCAAATATTTTCTTCCAGTGTGGGCTGTCACCCTGCTCTCTTGATGGTTTCTTTGGCTTTGCAGAAGCTTGGGAGTTTGATGAAGTATTACTCGTCTATCTTATCTCTTACGGTATGGACACCTAGGGTTTTGATCAGAAATTGGTTGCCAGTTCCAATTTCCATAAGAGTGTCACCTGCATTTTCTAAGGTTCTTAAAGTTTGAGGTTTTACATTTAGGTCTCTGATCCATTTAGAGTTGACTTTTTGTGTATGGGGATAGGTAGGGGTCCTATTTCAATCTTCTGCGTGTGGTCAGCCAGTTTTTCCAGTACCATTTACTGAATATGTTCTTCTTTCCCCAGTGGTTGGTGGTGGAGGCTTTGTCGAAGATGAGTTGGTTGAGAAATTGAGGTTTTACTTCTGGAGTCTCAATTCTATTCCATTGGTCTATATGCCTGTTTTTGTACCAATACCAGGCTGTTTTAATTATTGTAGCTTTATAATAAATTTTAAAGTCTGGGAGTGTGATACCTCCTGTTTTGTTTTTTTGTTTTTTGGGGTTTTTTGACTGAAGATTGTTTTGGATATTCATGATCATTTATGTTTCCATATGAATTCCTGTATTGTTGTTTCTAGGTCTGA
>NW_007062275.1:2135-3161 GCF_000164805.1 Carlito syrichta
TTTTTTTCTTATGACATAGTCAATTTCCTGGATTGTTATTGGTCTATTTAAGATCTTAATTTCTTCTTGTTTCAACCTGGAGAGGTTGTGTGATGTTAGAAAGTCCTCCATTTTCTTTAGATTTTCAAGTTTGTTTCCATACAGATGTATATAGTAGTCTCTGATAATCTTTTGGATTTCTTCAGGGTCAGTTGTGACTTAATCTTTTGTGTTTCTGATTGTGTTTATTTGGGCATTTTCTCTCTTTTTCTTGGTCAGTCTGGCTAGGGGCACATCAATCTGGTTTATCCTTTCAAAGAACCAGTTTTTTGTTTAATTTTTTTGGTATTATCTTTTTGTCTTCTATGTCAGAATTTGGGCTTTTATTTTGGTGATCTGGTTTCTTCTGCTGAAGTTAGGGTTTTGGTGATTTTGCTTTGCCAGTTTCCTTAGGTGACTTGTTAGGCTGTTAACTTGTGATCTTTCCATTTTCTTCACGTGTATTTGTAGAGATATGAATTCCCCTCGTACTACTGCGTTCGTGGCATCCCAGAGGTTTTGGTAAGATGATTCTTCATTTTCATATGTTTCCAGGTATCTTTTAATCACTGTTTTGATTTCCATGTTGACCCAGGAGTTTCTTAGCATCATACTGTTTAGTGCTCTTGTCTTTGTGGGTTTTAGGGGAACTTCGTTGGTGTTGATATTTATTTTTATTCCACTGTAGTCTGAGAAAGTGCTTGGTAAAATTCCAGTCTTATGAAATTTATTTATGCTTGATTTATGGCCAAGGATGTGATCGATCTTAGAGTATATTCATTTTGGTGATGAGTAGAATATATATTCTGTGGTCACTGGGTGGAGTGTTCCATAGGTATCAATTAAGTCCATTTGGCCAAGAGTTGCATTTAGGTTCTGCATCTCCTTGTTAATTTTTTATCTTGATGATCTGTCTTGGGTTGTGAGTGGAGTATTAAAGTCCCCAGCTATGATAGTGTTAGAGTCAATATCTTTTTTAAGTTTGTCTAGAAGCTGCTTTATGAAAGT
>NW_007062275.1:4611-5721 GCF_000164805.1 Carlito syrichta
AATTACTCTTAGGTTTGGCTTCTTGAAATAATTGCTCATCTCTTGAAGGTTTTGTTCTGTCTTTTTAAGCTTCTTTTCTGTGTTTTTGACAGTTTGGGTAAGTTCTATATTTTGTTCGTCAAGCTCTGAGATTTTTCTTCTGCGTGGCTAATTCTGCTTTCCATGCTTATCCATTTGTTATTTATTTCATTCACAGTATTCTTTACTGCTGTAATCTCAGTTTTTGACTCCTTCATATTTTCCTCTTGTCTCTCCTCAATTCTATTTATTCTCTCTATTAATGTCTTGATATCTGGGTTTGTAGTTTGAGACCAGTCATTCTGTGGGCTCTTCATTGTTTGCATTCAAAGTCCATTTTCTCAGTGTCTGACCTCCCAGGGGTCTGTGTGAGACCCATATTCTTCTTTTGGTGTTTCTTCATTTGTGTAGATTTTCCTTCCCCTGACACTTATTTTTTCTCTTCTTTATTTCTGCTGTTCAGGAATGACAGGGTTGTTTTTACTTCTGTTTACTCAATCTCCTATTCTTCCTTATGTGCATCCTCTCACTTTGTTCAATTCTGAAGCTGAACTGTGTGTTGGGGGCTGTACTTTTTGCAGTTTTGAGATTTAATTGAGGGGGGAGCTGTGATTCAAAATCTATCTGCAGATCCCATTCTCCACTGACAGGTGTATGGGCACCCTTACAGTCTGTCCATGCAGTGGGGGTATAGGTTTGCTCCTTGAAAGCGAAATTAGGAAAAGGAAAAGAATGGAAAAGGAAAGGAGGAGGGGCAAGAAGAAGCTGGAGAGAGAGAAGAGTAAGAGAGAAAACACAGATATTACCAACTAACAAATGAAAAGAGACACAAAGACATAAAAGAGTGAAAAAAAAAAACTAAAACATATAGACAATCATACAAACATACAAACCAACAAAAACTTCTCTATTGATGAATTCTTCCCAGACACGAACAGGCAGTCTAAAGAAAAAAATCAGTAAAATAACAGAAACAAAGCAGGTATGAAAACATTATCATAAACAGATAGAAAAAAACTAAAACAAAAAACAAAAATGAGCAAAACAAACAGACAAAATATCGAAAATTAATAAAAATAAAAACAAGGAACC
>NW_007062276.1:0-552 GCF_000164805.1 Carlito syrichta
CACACTGACCATGGTCCACACCCCTCTAAGTGTTCTGGGTGCGATGGGTAAGCTATTCCCTAGTTCACCTCATTCTTCAACACCCACCGGTGTGGTCATTTAATCTCAAAGGTTGAATGTGCATTCCAAATCTATAGAGTCAAATATCCTTATCACTGCATTCACATTATTTAATTAAATAGTCTGTGGATTGGGGATAGAAGAATGTGATACAAAAGAGATATGTTCCTGTGAAGCGGAATGTTTTGGGAAGGTTCAGTGAAGGTGATATTGCAGGTGTGGTTTATGCAAGGAAGATGGGTGGGAACTTCAGATGAGTAACCCATACTCACAAAAAGGTTTTATGTTTTGGGGGGCAAAGAAAATAATACCCCCAAAAGTATGTTGCTTTGACATACTGAGAATTTTTGAATGAATGAAAACTGAAAGGTTTTAGAAGCTGCCTCAGAACCACAGATCTTCTTTTTTTCTTTCTTTCTTTCTTTTTTTTTCAGTTTGAGTCTCACTCTGTCACCCAGGCTGGAGTGCAGTGGCATGCTCACAGTCACTTCA
>NW_007062277.1:0-1408 GCF_000164805.1 Carlito syrichta
GTCCTCTCACCTCAGCCTCCCAAAGTGCTGGGATTATAGGCATGAGCCACTGTGCCCGGCTTTGAGCAAGTCCCTTACCTCTCTGGGTCTCAGTGCCCACATCTGTAAAGGGAGGATGATGATAGCAGTACCTATCCTAGATTTTTTTGTTTGCTTTTGTCTTTGTTTTTGTTTTTGAGTGGGATTCTCTGTCACCCAGGCTGGAGTGCAGTGGCATGTTCATGACCACTGCAGCCTCGGCCCACTCAGGCGATCCTTCCGCCTTAGCCTCCCAAGTAGCTAAGTCAGCTAAATTTTGGATTTATTGTAGAGACAAGATCTTGCCAAGTTGCCCAGGCTGGTCTTGAGTCCCTGGACTCAGGCAATCCTCTCACCTCCGCCTCCCAAAGTGCTGGGATTACAGGCGTGAGTCACTGTACCTGGCTTTATCCTGGGGCTCTTGTGAGGTTTAAATGCAGAGCACGAACTGGGGTCAGGCACATAATAAACATGCTTATCAGTTTATTGTGGGAGGGGGTCAAACACGAGCTCCTACAGCCGCTGTTCCTGGCCAGCGAGATGTCCCTTGGGAAAACGGAATCATAGGTCCTTGGGTACAGAAACACCCCAGAGGACACAGCGCTCCTGACCCGTCATTCCCACGCTGGGCCACACTCGCCTCCCACCCCCCGGCCGTGGTCTGTGGTCTGTCTCCCACTTCTCCCACTCTGTGTCTGATGACACTTTGTCTCACCCTCGTCCTGGTTTCCATCCACCCTGCTCCCTCTTCCTCTTTCCTCCGAAGGTCACCGTTTTTTTTTTTTTCAATCGATTTCTTGGTATTGTTTCAGGGTTTCTTTCTGCAGATACAAATACACGTGGCTCTATGTCCTGTCCCCCTTTTGCGCCCACAAGGCGACACTCCCCATGGCCCGCTGTACCTTGCTTTCCTCATTGACTGGCCCGTCCTAGCTGGGTGTGGTGGCTCACGCCTGTAACCCCAGCACTTTGGGAGGTGGAAGTGAGAGGATTGCCTGAGGCCAGGGGTTTGAGATCAGCCTGGGCAACTTGGTGAGACCTCGTCTCTACAATAAATAAAAAAATTAACTGGACGTGGTGGTGCGTGCCTGTAGTTCCAGCTACTTGAAGGCTGAGATGGAAGGGGGGCCTGAGTCCAGCAGGATGAGGGTGCGGTGACCGTGAGTGTGCTGTTGCACTCTGGCCTGGATGACAGAGTGAGATTCTGACTCAAAAAAAAAAAGAAAGAAAGAAAGAAAACAATCTGGCTGGGCGTAGTGGCTCAAGCCTGTGATCCCAGCACTTTGGGAGGCTGAGGTGAGAGCATTGCCTGAGCCCAGGGGTTTGAGACCCGCCTGGGCAACTTGGCGAGACCTCATCTCTACAATCAATCAAAAAATTAGCCAGGCGT
>NW_007062277.1:2809-3117 GCF_000164805.1 Carlito syrichta
GACCGCATCTCTACAATAAATCAAAAAATTAGCCAGGCGTGGCGGCGCCTGCCTGTAATTCCAGATACCTGGAAGGCGGAGAATCACCTGAACCCAGCAGGTCGAGGCTGCGGTGGTCATGAGTGTGGCACTGCACTCCAACCTGGGCAACATAGTGAGACTCTGACTCAAAAAAAAAAAAGGTGCTGTTCTTAAGAGCTCCAAAAACAATAAAGTATCTAACCATTGACTTAGAGGTAATACACATTTTTGATGAAATACACATTTTTTTTTTTTTTTTTTTGAGTTGGAGTCTCACTTGGTCACCC
>NW_007062278.1:0-598 GCF_000164805.1 Carlito syrichta
GCCTCCCAAAGTGCTGGGATTTCAGGCATGAGCCACCGTGCCCGGCCCCATCACTCTCCTATCTGTCTTCCTCCACAGGCTCTGACCCCTATCCCTCGACACTGGCTCACGTGGGCCCAGGCTGGCTCAGGCAGCATTCCCTCCCAGGGAAACTTCCAAGGGTGGGACTTTCCGCCTTTGAGGCCGTCCCCCGGCTCTGCCTGGGAGGGGCAGAGAGAAAGCCCTGGAAGCGGGAAGAGGCCGGGCTCCACCCTGGAACCTTTCTGCCGCCCTGCCGGAGCGGGGCTCCAGTGCAGCCATGCAGAAAGCACTGGGCACCTTCAGGGTTAGCTTGAACAGAGTCAGACGTGTCCGGCCAGCCCCCTCCTCGGCAGAGACCCTTTCTCAAGGATCGGAGCGGGGCCTCCCACGGGTCACTTAGGCTCAGGTTCACAGCATCGAAACAGCCACAAGGTGGAGACAACCAGGCATCCGCGATGGATGAATGGAACCCAAGACCCATGGAGTCCTGGTCAGCCTTGAAAAGGAACAAAGTTCTGACAGAGGCCACTACACGGAGAGGCCTCGAAAACATCGGGTTCAGTGGCAGAAGCCAGAC
>NW_007062279.1:0-567 GCF_000164805.1 Carlito syrichta
GAACCTACAATATTTCCTTATACCTAATGAAAATTATTCTAGTAACATTTTTGAGTGGTTTTTGGTACCAGGTACGGTGTTAAGCATTTCCATGAATTATCTCATGCTATCAACACAAATATTCTATTAGGAAGGGAATTCAGTGAGAATGGACCCTTGTCTTTTTAGTCAATACTTTTTCTAGATTAATGTTTTCAATGGTGCTGAGTGAATAAGTTAAGTGTTATTATTATTTCTATTTTATAAAGAGGAAAAATAAGAAACAGAAATTAATATAGAAATAAAAAGCAGAGTCAGGATTTTAACCAATATTTTCTTTCTTCCTTTTCTACAGAGAGGTATCTTAAAGGTTAGACTCTACCCTTTTCAGTCTGGCATTCATGGAAAAAGTAGCCAATTCTGGGCTGTCAAAAGTTTTAGATAAGCCGGGCTTGGTGGCTCAGCCTGTAATCCCGCACTTTTGGGATGGTGAGGTGAGTGGACTGCCCGAGCCCGCGGGTTCGAGAACCGCCTGGGCAGCAAGACCTCATCTCTACAATAAATCAAAAAATCAACCGGGCGTGGTAG
>NW_007062280.1:0-608 GCF_000164805.1 Carlito syrichta
GAAATGTTTTTATTTCTTTATCACACTCTACTAAGTGTTATGAAACATAACATTACTTATGGTCAAGGACAAAAGTTGATTTACAATATGGGTCTTTTGCCTGATTATCTTAGCATGTAGCTTTAACACAATTCATCTAGTTCTTTTGGCTCTTTCCAAAGAAGTTTGAGTCTTCTCATACATTAGAAATAGTCTCTTTTACTTGCAGTTATTTCAGGCACTGGCTGATGCCTGAGAGGCCTGTTGTCTTCCAGAGAACTCTTGGGACCTGTGCTCTCGGCCACCTTCCCTGCCAAGGTTCATTTCATTGTTGCCTTTTTCCCCAAGATAGAGGTGTAAACCCTAGTACACATCTTTTCTCATTCTTGTTCCCTCACCTGTTCTTCCCTTCTTTTCACACTTTTCTTTTCCTTGTTCTAAGGTTAACATATTCACTTGCATCTTCAAATTCTTTACCAAATGTTACTTTTATCTTTGCCTTAGGTAACACCCATCTTTCCCCTGAGGGAAAACTCTCTCTGGTAGAGCTTGTACTTGTTAGGAAAGAGTGGAAGTTTTCTCACTTTGCACTGCAGTGTCTATACAACTTTTCTGTTAAAATTCCTACT
>NW_007062281.1:0-547 GCF_000164805.1 Carlito syrichta
TCATACCTTTCTAGGCTCAGTTTCTGTTACAAATGGAATGTAGCACCTGCCATGCAACTGTTTTCCTGCTTTAAATATATAAAACCCCAAATATTGTTATCTTTTGGAAAGCTATTACAATATTCTGAACTGATCTCTAATTTAAGAATGGTTCAATACAGCCAGAAGTCATTTTTCATTTTTGCTTAGAAAGCAGATATATGGTATAACATTTTAGTTCTTTGTGTATACAATAGATGTTTTCTTAATACATGGTCATTTAGTCACACAAAAAATTTCTCTAATCCCTTTATAAAGGAAGCTGATCTGCCCATGGCATGCTGAATGCTCAAAGTCTACAAATCTCTCACATACGCTTGTATACATCTGCTCCCATTAATTATATAACATTTATACAAAGTCTGCTGCTTACTTCTATATTATTATTGCAGTTACATTAGTTAAATATTATCAGTGAGTGGGAAAAAATGGTGGGGCAAAAACCTCCAAAAAGTCCTCTTTTTTATCAGAGTAATGAGAATATTGAAAAAGAAATGATCAGAATCAA
>NW_007062282.1:0-21125 GCF_000164805.1 Carlito syrichta
CGCGCTGCGTGCCCCCGAGCCGAGGCGCCCACAGCCAGGGGGCCCCAAGCCAAGGGGGTCAAAAGCCGGGAGGGTCCAAAGCTGGGGTGCCCCAAGCCGGGGAGCCCCTGAGCTGGGGGTCCAAAGCTAGGGTGGCTCGAAGCCAGGGATCAAAAACCGGACAGTCCAAAGCCTGGGGCCCCAAGTCGGGGGAACACCCCCAAGCCGGGGGAGGCCCAAAGCCGCAGTGCCCAAAGCGGGCGGGGGGGAGCAAAGCCAGCGGCCGGCAGGACAGGTGTGGGGCCGTTCCCGGGGACGCCCACCCGAGTCAGAGCGAGGCACTTGACTGTCACCTCATTCTTGAACATTGTGGAGACATTTCAGCAAGGTGTTTGCTCTCCCACCTGGTCATGGGACTTATTGACACAAGTAGTAAGTTCTAGGTGTGACACTGAGACTAGTGCATTTTTAGCCAAAGATAGCAGTTGAAACATAAAGCCGGATGCAGCGGCTCACACCTGCAATCCCAGCACTTTGGGAGGTGGAGGCAAGAGGCCGGCCTGAGTCCAGGGGTGCAAGACCAGCAACTTGGTGAGACCTCGCCTCTATAATCAATCAAAAAACAAGCCGAGCATGGTGGCATTCACCTGTAGTTCCAGCTACTTGGAAGGCTGAGGCGGAAGGATCACCTGAGTCCAGCAGGTCGAGGCTGCAGTGGCTGTGAGCCTACCACTACACTCCAGACTGGGCGACACAGTGGAACTGCGACTCAAGAAAAGAAAGAAACTCTGCACCCATTAAACAGTAATTCCCCATGGCTCCCTTCCCCCACCCTGACAGACACCATTCCACACCCAGACGACTTTCAGACTCAATTTCTGGTTTCCGTATGTGGAAGCCTTCTTGCATGGCCGTGATTATTGCATGGAGTTTATCAAGAAAGGGAACAGAAAATGAGGGTGCAGAAAGAAAAGAAGCAGAGGGCCATTGCCTTGCCAGAGTCTGGTGTGGCCATGTGCTTTTTGAGCCATGGCTGTCACCATGCTTCCTCGCTTTGGCCCCCTTCCCCACCTTGGGGAGGTGAATCTTCTCTCTTCTTTCTCTTTCTCTCGCTAATTTACTTTTAAATAAACTTTTCTTTAAAAAAAAAAAAAAAGAAGAAGCCAGGCTCGGTGGCTTAACCTGTAATCCCCGCGCCTTTGGGAGGCTGAGGTGAGTGGATTGCCTGAACCCACGGGTTCGAGACCCGCCTGGGCAGCGAGACCTCATCTCTACAATAAATCAAAAAATCAGCCGGGCGTGGTAGCGCGCGCCTGTAATTCCGGCTACTCGGAAGGCTGAGGCGGAAGGATCGCCGGAGCCCAGCGGGTCGAGGCTGCGGTGGCCGGGAGCGGCCACTGCACCCAGTCTGGGCGACAAAGTGAGACTCCAACTCAAAAAAAAAAGAAAGAAAGAAAGAAAAGAAGTAGAGATGCCAACTGGATGAGGGCTTCCACACTGAGTGGGCCCGTCCACAGGCCTCAGCCGCCCTGCCACGGATCCGCGGGACTTTTCCGCCTCAAGTTGATCTTGGGAGCCATTTCCATGTTGCAGAGGCGCTGGCAAGTGTCACAGCTGTCCCGCTGTCACTGGTGGCATGACTCCTGGTGGCACTGCCAACGCTCGATATCCTCAGTGAGCCCATCGCGGCCAGGCTTCTGGGTAGGGTCCTGAGTGTCCTTCCACATCCTCTCCCAGTCCTGGCAGTGAACTTCAGATGCTTTGCCGTGACCTTGGAGTTAAGTCTTCACTCTGCAAGACTGAGCTCCTCCGTGCCCCGCCGGCCCCAAGCCTTCTCCGTTATTAACCATTTTTAGGAGGCCCTGGTGTGAAGACAAAACCAAAGCTTCCAGCCCAGTGGGAGCTTTGTTCTGTCTCTGGGGGCTGGCGGCACCACATGGGACGTTAGGGGCTGCTGGACATCGCCGTCGAGTCTGTGGAGACTCCCCGTGGAGGACTGATGTCTCGGAGGTGTGGCCGGACCCCCGGCCCCACCCTGCCGCTGGCCACTGCAAAGCCCTCCTTCAGAGACATGTGGGGCCGCCCCCACTTACCTCTGGCTGACCCTGAAGTTTCTTCATATGAAATGTTTGGGCCAGCTATGTTGTCAGCTTGTACCCCCAGAGAACCTTCCTCTAATACTTTTCTGCTTTGCAGAGAATAGGAGGTAAGATATGAGTCATAGCTGAAAGTTACGTTTCCCAGAGAAATTCTCCCCTGCGGTTTTTTTAGGGAGAGATCGTGCTCTCTTTTGCTTAAGTGTTTAGGTTTGGGGTGGGTTTTGCAAAGAAATGATTTATTTCTTGAGTGTTACTCTGGTTACTCACCTTTACGGAAGACCCTGTCAATTCTTTCTTAAAATTTTTTTATTTGCTGGGGGCAGTGGCTCAAGCCTGTAATTCTAGCACTTTGGGAGGCCGAGGTGAGAGAATTGCCTGAGCCCACGGGTTCGAGACCAGCCTGACAACTTGGCAAGACCTCATCTCTACAATAAATCAAAAAATTAGCTGGATGTGGTATAGCGCACGCCTGTGGTTACAGCTACTTGGAAAGTGAGGTGGAAGGATCACCTGAGTCCAGCAGGGCGACTCTGGGGTGGCCGTGAGCGTGCCACTGCACTCTAGCCTGGTCACGGAGTGAGACTCCAGCTCAAAAAAAAAATTTTTTTTTTAATTTTAAATGTATTTTTACTTTTTTTAAAATTTTGATTTTTTTTTATTTGACAGAACTTTCATAACTGCCTATGGTGATCTAGAGGGCTTCTCAGAAGTGACATTTGTGTAGGGAGTCCAGGACTCCTGGGCGACAGAGAGAGACCCAGTCTAGGAAAAAAACATGCTTTTTGAGTGATAACAAAAGCTATACTTCATGTTGAGTCTGACCAGGCAGGGGAGTCTGCGATCCAGTTCCGTACAAAAGATGCAAAGAATCGCACAAAAGATAGATTGGAAAATATAGTTTATTTAGAAAGTAAATGAGAGAGAGAAAGATTGATCCACCTTCCCAAGGGAGAAGAGGAAGCCAAACCTCAGGAAAATATGGCAGTCGTAGCTCAAAGAGCCACAGACCAGAGCTTAGCAAAGCAGTGGCCCTTTAAATGTATTTTCCATTTTTATTTACTCATTTTGTAGAGATGAAGGTCTTGCTGTGTCGCCCAGGCTGGCCTCGAATTCCTGGCCTCATGCAGTCCTTCTGCCTCAGCCTCTCAGAGTGCTGGGATTACAGGCGTGAGCCAGTGTGCCTGGCTCTCGGTCACTTTTTGGCTGTAAAGGGTCCTCAACTCACTTTCAGTAGCAGCGTCTCGTGTGAGTCTTTCCTCTGTCTCCTCCGGTGTAAGAATCAGAACTTTTCCCACGAAAGCGTCTCCTTCTCCAGCTGGACTGAAAGACAAGAGGGCAGGCATTCTGGTGCCCGCCGCTCTTGGCAGCATGCAGGGAGTCACTTCTGCGAGGTCCTCAGACCGCTGCCTGTCCCCGGGCCCCCTGTCCTTTTGCGATGCCCTGTCAGTGCCACCTCCTCCAGGCCACCGGCTTCCCCGCATGGTCCACCTCTGCCTCCCACGCCGGCCTCACGCCTCCTTTGCCCCAAGGAACTGGAGGCCAGTGTCTTCCTGATACAGGTGCCCCCGCCCCCAGCCGGCCCTTGGCAGCCACCGCCCACCTTTGGACTTTTCCAGGTGTGACTAGGACCCCCAGGTTCCTGCATCACAGACGCCGGAGGACAGGCGTCAGGCCCTCCCAGTGTTCTCAGGGGGGGCCTACTGGCTTGGCGTGGCCCCCCCCTTTCCTCCCTGGTCGGGGAGAGGTCGTGGGAGCCCAGTACGCTCCAACAGCGTGCTCCAAAGAAATTCTCTCCTCCAGCCTTTCTAACCTCCACTCTCATTTTTCTGTGCCCAGAAGGTGGCTGGCCACTTCGTCAGCCAGGCCCAGGTAGGTGACCCGGCACTATGGAATGTGGAGTGGGTGCCACTGCTGATTTTGTGACAGGCCGTTTGGGGCATCCTTGGCTGAGTCTCTCACAGGAGTCCCACCCCAACTGCGAGCCAGCCGCTAGGTCGTCACGCGCGCTGTGCTAGCACCTCTTTTAAAATCTGGCCCATGGCCCAGCGTAGTGGCTCACACCTGTAATCCCAACATTTGAGGAGGCCGAGGTGGGCAGATCACATGCAATCAAGGGTTTGAGACCAGCATGGGCAACATAGCAAGACCTCATCTCTACAAAAAAAATTTAAATAAATAAAGTCTGGTTCATACTTCCAGGATCCTCTGCTCAAACTATAGTTCTAAGGTAATAAAAAGCTGGCCTGAGATTTCTTCTCTTGTTTTTATTTTCCCCCCGTTATAAAGCATTTGTTTTTGCCTGGGCGTGGTTACTCGAGCCTGTGCTCCCAGCACTTTGGGAGGCCAAGGCAGGAGGACTGTTTGAGCCCAGGAGTTTAAGACCAGCCTGGAGAACAAAGTGAGACTTCATCTCCTCCAAAAACTTCAAAAATTAGGTGACCGTAGTGGCACATACCTGTAGCCCCAGCTGCTGGGGAGGCTGAGGCGGGAGGATCATCGAAGCCCAGGAGATGGAGGTTGCAGTGAGCTGTGATCATGCCGCTATGGCTCCAGCCTGGGCAACAGAGTGAGACTCCAACTCAAAAAAAAAGTAACACTTGTCTTTAATTTTGTTTTAGGGGAAAAAATGGCAAAACACATATATGCTGTGAGAGTCTGTTTCCCCGTCATAGAGTGTGATTGATGAGCCAGTTCCAAAGCTCCTGGCTGTGTGTGCTTTTGTGTGGGGGACCCCACTGTCTTGAGGGTTGGGCACCTTCCACCGACTTCACACAGTAATGGCGATAAACCCTCTTCATGGCCTGAAGTGACCTCTGCCTCAGACAGTGGCCTCGCCCAGAGAAGAACTTAGCCATATGCAACCTGGATCTGAATGCCCCGTCGTGGTCTCTCACTGACCCCCATCTGGTACTTCTAGTGGGATGTCTTTAATTATTTTGGCCGGGCTCGGTGGCTCAGCCTGCAATCCCAGCACTTTGGGAGGCAGAGACAAGAGGATGGCCTGAGTCCAGGGGTTCGAGACCAGTCTGGGCAACTTGGTGAGACCTCGTCTCTACAATAAATCCAAAAGTTATCCGGGTGTGGTGGTGCACACCTGTAGTTCCAGCTACTTGGAAGGCTGAGGCAGAAGGGTCGCCAGAGCCCAGCAGGTTGAGGCTACAGTGGCCCGGAGCATACCACTGCACTCCAGTCTGGGCGACAGAGTGAGACTCCAACTAAACAAAAAATTATTTGGGGGTCTCTTTTGTGTCCCTGAATTATTTTGGGGTCTGTGGACATTCCTTGTGTCAGTTTTGCCAAATACCTACCACATCCTGACCTGGCTGTATTTTGTCTTTGACAGCAGATTTCTGCTGGTCTCTGAGGTTCTCTGGATAATTGTGGAGGACACATAATTGTATTCTTTTTTTTTTTTTACCTTTATTTGAAATGTAGTGGGTTCTTGCACATGTTTGTGACATGGATCTATTGTGTGTAGTGGTGGGGATTGGGTCTCGGTGTCCCATTCCATAGATGGTGAACACTGTGCCCTGTAGGTAACTTCTGAAGCCTAACCCATCCCCCCTTCCTTATTGGTGTCCCCGGTGTCTATTATGTCCATCTTTGTGACCATTTAGCTCCCACATACGAGTGAGAACATGCCGTGTTTAGTTTTCTGTTTCTGAGTCAGTTCATAAAGGATGATTATCATCCGTGTTGCTGCAAAGGACACAATTTCATTCTTTTTTATGGCTGTGTAGTATTCCACGATGTACACATACCACATTTTCTTTATCCAGTCAACAATTTCTTTTTCTCCCATGTCTGAGACATATCAAGAGAAGCACTTGTGTGGGTCTGGGATGAAAGTCACCATTGCTACATGAGGGCAACCCCACAGCCAGCTTTCCTCAGCCACTCAGAGCCGATCTCCATGACGTCCCCAACCATCCCTGTACTGTGCTACCATCTTTCCTCTTTTCCTACCCAGAGATGTTTTTTCTCAAGTTACTTTAGCTAATTATGCTGTAAGGGCATTTTCACCTTGGCGATGAACACCAGTCAAAATGGTTGGCAGGAGACCGGCCGGTTGATTTAGTGGCCTTCCCAAGCAAGTTCAGATAGAATCTTGAGCCCAGGTTTCCTTTTTGTGTAACGGCTTTCTTTTTCTTTTCTTTTTTTTTTTTTTTGAGTTGGAGTCTCACTCGGTCGCCCAGACTGGAGTGCAGTGGCCGCTCCCGGCCCCCCAGCCTCGACCTGCTGGGCTCCGGCGATCCTTCCGCCTCAGCCTTCCACGTAGCTGGAAGTACAGGCGCACGCTACCACGCCCAGCTACTTTTTGATTTATTGTAGAGATGAGGTTTCGCCAAGTTGCCCAGGCGGGTCTTGAACCCGCGGACTCAGGCAATCCACTCACCTCGGCCTCCCAAAGGCACAGGATTACAGGCTGAGCCACCGAGCCCAGCTTGTGTAACGGCTTTCTATGGAAGTCATTTAGATCTCGGAGACTTGGTTTTCAGAAGTTTTACAAAGAAGTGTTACAGGGCCCTGGAGTAAAAGACAGGAAATTGGTGAGTTTCATTGTACGTAAAGCTTCCCAGTAATGCAGAATGTTTGTGGTGAATTCCTTTTGATTATCTTTTGATAAGAATAGTCTTTTGACAAAAGATTAATCAAAAACTCCTTTCAATCTCATTTTGCTTTTAAACGCTTCTGAAATGTGGGAGTTGTTTTTTCTGTGTTAGATCATACCTGAATCTTTATTTGATGATTTAGAGATAGTGCATTGCTCAAGGCTCATTATAAATAGGAATTCTTACCAGGCTCGGTGGCTCAGCCAGTAATCCCAGCACTTTGGGAGGCTGAGGTGAGTGGATTGTCTGAGCCCGCAGGTTCGAGACCCGCCTGGGCAACTCGGCGAGAACTCATTTCTACAATAAATCAAAAATTAGCCAGGTGTGGTAGCGCGTGCCTGTAGTTCCAGCTCCTTGGAAGGCTGAGGCGGAAGGATCGCCGGAGCCCAGCAGGTCGAGGCTGCGGTGGCTGGGAGCGGCCACTGCACTCTGGCCTGGGTGACAGAGTGAGACTCCAACTCAAAAGTAATCAAATAAATAAATAAATATGAATTCTCTTTGTACAGCGTTATAGACCTAAAGGAAACAGAAAAATAAGTGAGATCTTCCCTCCTCCCACTTTTTTTGGTTTTTGCTCGAATTCCTAATTAGAACTTATTTTCTCATCATTTGCTCTTTCTCCTCATCCTGGAGTACAATATAAAGTTCAGTCCTAGCCTGGGCAACATAGCAAGACTTCATTTCTCCAAAAAAAAAAAATCAGCTGGGCATGGTGACTCATGCCTGTAGGCCCAGCTACTTGGGAGACTGAGGCAGGAGAATCTCCTTAGCCCAGCAGGTCGAGGCTGTGGTGAGCCAGGATCGTGCCACTTCACTGCAGCCTGGGCAACAGAGTGAGACGCCAATGAAAAATAAAATAAAATTTAATCTCCAGTAAAAATCATTCCACGTAGACACTATTCTTCATCTGTTTTCTGTGAGATCATGGAGGACTTTTTTTTTCCTTACAAAGTAGAGTAACTTCTTCCATTTCTAGGGAGAAGAATCGCCCTGGTTTTTCTGTCGCTCAGAGAGGTCGTCCCCTTGCCACCCAGCATCAGCACAGACCGTGCATCAGGAAGGGCCCGTTGCCCATCTCATGGGCTTATTAGTATGTCCCACGTCCAAGGGGGCGAGGCCCAAGCCGAGTGGGCAGTTCATCATTGCCGTTGTCTTCCCCCACAGAGAAGCCCACACTTCAGAGCAGACACTCCTTAGACGGCTCCCGACTGGCTGAGAAGGGGGACACGTCGCAGCCGCTGTGGATAACGCTGGCCCTGCAGAAGCAGAAGGGCTTTCGGGAGCAACAGGCCACACGGGACGAGAGGAAGCAAGCCAGGGAGGCCAAGCAGGCGGGAAGGCTCCCCAGAGAGAATGTGAGAGCCCCGGGCTTGGTGCTCTTTTCGGCCACAAAGATTCAAAACAAAACCTAAAGCTAACCAGGGGTGGTGGTGGGTACTTAGAAGGGACCAAACGGGCTGCGCGGTGGCTCAGGCCTGGAATTCCAACTCTTGGGGAGGCCAAGGTGGGAGGACTACTTGAGCCCAGGAGTTGGAGACCAGCCTGGGCAACGTAGCGAGAACCCGTCTCTACAAAAAAATTTTTTTTTAAATTAGCCAGATGGTGGCGCCTGCCTGTAGTTCCAGCTACTAGGGAGGCAGAGACGGAAGGACTGTGTGAGCCCAGGAGGTTGAGGCTGCAATGAGCAGTGATTGTGCCCCTGCACTCCAGCCTGGGCAACAGAGAGATCCTGACTCAAAAAAAAAGAGGAAGGAAGAGAGGAAGGAAGGGGCAGTAAATAAATTGACCACCATCAAACCAGGGAAGAATTTTCAGAGTGATTTGGTTTGATTTCATTATACTCTTAGCTTAACCTGATTTGGCAGACTCCATAATGGATTTATAGCGGTGATAGACAACCGTTATGTGAGAAATACGAAAATGGTTTTAAGCTGGGCATGCCTGCAATCCCAGCACTTTGGGAGGCAGAGGCCAGAGGATTCCCTGAGCCCACAGGTTCGAGATCAGCCTGGGCAACATGGCAAGACCTCATCTTCACAAAAAAATAAAAAATTAGCCAGGTGTGGTGGTGCATGCCTGTCATTCCAGCTACTTGGAAGGCTGAAGCGGAAGGTTTGCCTGAGCCCAGCAGGTCGAGGCTGCGGTGGCCGGGAGCGTGCCCCTGCACTCCAGCCTAGACGGCAGAGTGAGACTCTGACTCAAGAAATAACAGAAAATGGTTTTATTGGAGCAGTGGATTGAGAGGAAATCAGAGCCTTGCTCTGTGGCCTGATGGGAGAATTCGATGCTGTTCTTCTGAGAAAGTGACCTTCCCTCTAGGGCATCTTGGCACCAAGCTGCTTCCTCCTGGGGGACCAGGGCTGGGCACACGAGGCTCACGGTGCAGTTCGGCCCACCTTGGGGAGCAGAGGTCACGGGTGGGCAAGTGGAAGCGCCTGAGGCCTGCAGGTCAGTCTTCCCATGTCTTAGGTTGAAAGCATGCTTTCCCTGACTGTCTTCTGCCAACCCCCAGGTCAGCGGCAGCCCGCCGCCCGGAAGCAGCAGTGTCAGTAGAATGGGTTCCCAGCACAAGGCCGCTGCCCAGCCGGAAGAGAAGAAGCCCGAGACTGCCGTGTCCAGGCTGGAGCGCAGAGAGCAGCTGAAAAAGGCCAACACCCTTCCCACGTCTGTGACAGGTAGAGAGTGGCTCCATTTCTGCCCACCTGTTGTTCCAGGTTTCTCTTCCTAAAGCATGCTTCATTTCCTGATAACCAGCACAGCCCCGGAGGCGTTTCCAGGCACAGGCTGTCTTACCACCTCACTCATAACCTCTGATGCGGATGCGCTCATCTGATAAAGGTCACCAGGAACTCGCCCACTGTCCGTGGTGGGATGGTAGATGTTAAACAATCGGGCTGGGTGCGGTGGCTCACATGTGTAAACCCAGCACTTTGGGAGGCCAAGGCAGAGAGGCCTGAGGATCACTTGAGGCCAGGCATTCAAGACCAGCCTGGGCAACATAGTGTCTCTATTTAAAAAAAGAAAATCAGCTGGGCATGGTGGCTCACACCTGTCATCCCAGCACTTTGGGAGGCAGAGGCGAGAGGCTTGCCGGAGCCCAGGGGTTCAAGACCAGCCTACACAACTTGGCGAGACCTTGTCTCTACAATAAATTTTAAAATAGCCAGGCATGGTGGTACACACCTGTGGTTCCAGCTACTCGGAAGGCTGAGGCAGAAGGATTGCCTGAGCCCACCAGGTCGAGGCTGTGGTTGCTGCGAGCATGCCACTGCGCTCCAGTCGGGGCAACAGAGTGACACTCTGACTCAAAAAAAAAAACCAAAAAGCCAAGCCTGAGTCCAAAAGTATATTCAGGGTCCTGTTTCTTTTGAAACTACCAACTTAAGATAAATGGCTGAAATAGGTAAGGTGGTAGAGACCTCAATTAACCTGATTTAATCATTATACGTTTTATAATCGTATCAGAATATCACATGCACCCCAAAATGTATATAATTATGATACATCAATTTTAAAAATTAAAAAAGATGCATGTGAAATGCTGTATCTGGAAACCTCTCCCTAGAGGTCTGTGCCTCACTTAGAAACATGTCCTGGTGACCCACATGACTCAGATGCTCTGGGCAGAAGCGAGATGGTCCATCCTCTCTGATGTGCTTTCAAACCGCAAATTTCTGATAGCCTGTGACTTTACCGAGTAAAGTTTCTCAGTACTGTGTCCTTGATGTTAATTAACAGCAGCAGTGTTTATATGTGCATACCACGTGAGAGATGTTCCCATTTTTAAAAATTCTTTGCTGAGCATGGTGGCTCACACCTGTCATCCCAGCACTTTGGGAGGCAGAGGCGAGAGGATCGCCTGAGCCTAGGGCTTCGAGACCAGCCTGGGCAACTTGGCAAGACCTCTTCTCCACAATAAATGCAAAAATTAGCCATGGGTGGTGGCAGCGCCTGCCTGTAGTCCCTTGGGAAACCAAGGCGAGTGTGGCCTGAGCCCAGGAGTTTGAGACCAGCCTGGGCAACACGGTGAGACCTTGTCTCTACAATAAATAAAAAAAAAAAAAACTCATCAGTTGAGGCGCACGCTTGTAGTCCCAGCTACTCGGGAGGCTGAAGTGGAAGGATCACCTGAGCCTAGGAGGTCAAGGCTGTGGTAGTCGTGAGCGTGCTACTGCACTCCAGCCGGATCACAGAGTGAGACTTCAAGTCAAAAAAAAAAATTATTTATTCTGCTAAAAGGTAAAATCACCCATAGTCTCCACATGTTTCCTTATTACGGATCACTTGGAAGGATTGATGGACTTAAACACGCTTCCTCTGGGGGATCAAAGGCATCTGTTTTCTCCACCAGGGGGCACTGTTGCCTAAAGGGCAGCTGCTCTCTAGACCCAGACTTTTCTTGTTTTTTTATTTCATTTTTTATTTGTATTAAAAAAAAAATAAAGATGGATCTTGCTGTGTTGCCCATGCTGGTCTCAAACTCATGGCCTCAAGCAGTCCTCGTGTCTCAGCCTCACAAAGTGCTAGAGTCATAGGCCCAAGGCACTGTACCCGGCCTCAAACCCAGGTTTTTCTCTGCCTTGGTTACCTGCTACCTGAGGTCTGGAAACAGACAGATGTCTCACTGTTAAAGACAGACTTACTACTGGTGAAAGAGGGGAAAAACTTCATATTTGAAAACCTCTTTGGAACACTAATTTCTCAGGAACCTCTATAGGCATTATTTAATTTACTTTTACTTATAGGAACTAAGGATCCTAAGTGTTAGAACCAGAGAGAGGCAGAGAGGATGAATTTATTTCAAAATAAAATGAAAGCTCCAAAGTCAAGATGATCGAGTCTTTCTCTGCCTGATTTCCTGGAAGTGCTAGAGGGTTAATGCAACTCAGAGTAGTGCCAACTTCATAAAGCAAGTCTTTGTCCTAAAGCATTTCTCTTTTAGAAATTAATTAAATTTCAAAAAGAAAGAAAAAGAAGAACACATTCATTTTTTTTCGAGTTGGAGTCTCACCCTGTTGCCCAGGCTTCAGTGCAAGGGGTGAGCTCACGGCTCACCACAGCCTCGACCTGCTGAGGCTGAGGCTCAAGTGATCCTTCCACCTCAGCCTCTCGAGTCACTGGTACTTCAGGCATGCCCCACCATGCCCAACTTATTTTCTTATTTTTTTTTGGTAGAGACAAGGTCGGGCTATGTTGCCCAGGCTGGTCTCAAACTCCTGGGCTCAGGCAATCCTCTTGCCTCGGCCTCCCAAAGTGCTGGGATTACAAGTCTGAGCTACCACATCCGGCCAGAAGAATAAATGTTTTAAAAATAAGTAAATTTGGCTGGGCGCAGTGGCTCACACCTATAGTCCCAGCACTTTGAGAGGTTTGAGATCAGCCTGAGCAACTTGGAAAGACCTCATCTCTACAATAAACCAAAAAATTAGCCAGGCATGGTGATGCGTGCCTGTAGTTCCAGCTACTTGGAAGGCTGAGGCAGAAGGACCACCTGAGCCCAGCAGGTCGAGGTTGCGGTGCCCGTGAGTGTGCCACTGCACTCCAGCCTGGGAGACAGGGTGAGAACTCCAACTCAAATAAATACATAAATAAATAGATTTGAAAAATGAAGTTATTTGTCTTTTCAGTCAGTATTTCCTGAGTTCTAGAAGCACACCTGTAGGCCATTGCCATAGGCACTGGATATGATCCAAAGATAAGATGAGAACCCTCTTAACTGGCCGGGCTTGGTGGCTCAGCCTACAATCCCAGCACTTTGGGAGGCTGAGACAAGAGGATTGCTTGAGCCCATGGGTTCGAGACCTGCCCGGGCAACTTGGCGAGACTTCGTCTCTACAATAAATAAAAAATTAGTCGGGTGTGGTGGCATGTGCCTATAGTTCCAGCTACTTGGAAGGCTGAGGCGGAAGGATCGCCAAAACCCAGCAGGTCATCGCTGGGGTGACCGTGAGCGTGCCACTGCACTCTAGCCTGGGTGACAGAGTGAGACTCCAACTCAAAAAAAAAAAAAAAAAAAAAAAGAAATTAGATTTTAAATGTTCTCACCAGTAAAATTATAACTTTGAGAAGTTATTCATATTTTAATGAGTGAAATTTAGCCATTTCACAATGCATATTTGTGTCAAAACAGCATACTGTGCATGACAAAGCATACAATTATCTCTTTTAACGAAAAAACTGTTTCAGTTTGGTTCTGAACTTCCTCCTTTCTTTCCTTCCAAACCAAACACAGTGGAGATCTCCGATGCGGCCCCCACGGCACCGCTGGTGAAGGAAGTCACCAAGAGATTCTCCACCCCAGATGCGGCCCCGGTGTCCACGGAGCCAGCCTGGCTGGCTCTGGCCAAAAGGAAAGCAAAGGCTTGGAGCGACTGTCCGCAGATCATTAAGTAAAGAGTGACCGTGAACGGTTCCTGTGGCCAGCTCTTGGCTGCTCTCTTGCCATTTTGATTTATTTATTTTTTATGTGGGGTCAAGAAATCAAGCTAGGGAACGGCAGCACGTTTTGAAGGCTCTGAGATCACGTCCGGGAACCGGGCTGGTGGTGGCTCGTTGTAAATGGTGTATTTGCACAACCCTTGGTCCTGGTGACTTGAGCTATTCCTAGTTCTCAAGAGGAAATTCCGTCCAAGGGACCACGTTAGCAAACATCTCTCAGCTAAGAACTCTCCCTGTCGTGCCCAGCCCCTGGCCCTTCCCCACGTATAAACCCACGCACCATGCAGAACACTTACTTTTGCCAATCTCCATCGCGGATGTTTGATTCTCTTCATTTTTGTCCAAAGCATTTCCCCTACCTTATGTTTGGGGAGCCTTTCCACAGTCACGGCGAAAGGATTTTCTAGAGATAGAAACAAGGATGTTCATTCTTCTCGACGCAGTGAGTCACTGGGAATCACAAGGAACCGTCTGGCTCCCAACTCTGAGCCCACGCCTGGTTTTCACGAACTTTCCCCACTCCAAAACTGTAACAGGGAGGGCAGATCCACTCACGTTCCTGCCACACCATGGGTCCACAGTGTGAAGCCCCGTTAGACCGACACCCTCCTTAAGGACACACGACACGTGTGGTCCGGTTGGCTTCCAGAGAGCATGTTTATTTACTATGGCAAAGGAAGGAAATTCTGTATCAAGTTTCAAGTTTGCCTTCTGTCTCTGAGGATCCCCATCGAGTACAGTGGTCCTGGGCCAACTAAGTCAGAGCCTTTGAGGACGAGGCCGGGAGTGTATATTTCTGGCAAAGACTCTTCAGATGAATTCTCATGTATCCCTGAATTAAGAACTTTGGGATACACCGATTGTAGTGGAACCCTACTTCAGACTCTGAAGGGGAGGCTCATTCACCCAAAAAAGCAAAGGGAGACAGGAAAGAGTAATAAAACCACCCCCCAAACCAGCCATTTATTACAAGAAATGACAGGCTATTGACGTTACGTGTCTCTGACGTCTTTGGTCTTTAGAGAAAATTAACAGGAAGCCAAGATTTGGAATCTTTGTACTAAGGGCTTCCAACAAAGTGTTTTCTTTACTATCATTGAGTAATTCAGATGTAGAGTCAAATATTCAGTAGCATTTCTAATTTAGCGCATTCACCTTGCTACCTTTAAAAAACATCTGATTTTGAAGTGGCCTTGTTATCCTCATACACATGTGCATACGAAGAAGGCAGTTTAAAAGCCACATATGTTCACTTCTGTTTCCCTAAATTTGCTTTCCACAAAACACAGATACACCAGCCGAGCCACGTTGCTGTTACCAACTTCATATTCCATAGTGCTGGCATATTCCCGTTCTTAGCTTCTTACTCCAAAATACAGGTACAGATCCTTTGCCCAGCGCAGAGGGAATTCCACCCTTTCCTCTCCTTTTTATTCTACAAAAACACGTTTTTTTAGTATCCGCCATGATTTTCCTTTATGCTCACTCGATATGTAATGTGCTGTTATTCTATGACGTATCTTAAAGAAAGGATGGCAGCCAAGTATATACCACGCAGAAACCATGTTCTTTCTAGAAACCACAGCTCAGCCTCACTGTAGCAGCTGGCATGTGTGGTCAAGTGGGTAGTTGTATTCTTGCAAGTTGGATTTCCTATTATATATACTGGACCTCCAGACCGTTAAGGATTGATGTAACTTTTCTTTTACTGCCGTGGCAAGCAATTAGTACTCCATTGCACGTCTTCCACACTGATGTTCATTTCTAGATCTTCTATGTAGGCATTTGTTAGTTCCAACGATTTCCTCGCTCATATAACACTTTTGAATGGGAATCTTGCCACCCAGAGCCCTGGAATTATAGTGCTACCATCATTCTTCCGAATTCTTTTTCTTTCCTCCTGTCGGCTTTGGACAGTATCACAGTAATGGCAGGAAACTGGCGAAGATCAGCCACAAAGAATGGTGGGTGAGTCAACTTTGTCCTGGCTGACACCACTGAACCCATACAAACTAGAGAAAAGACCTCAGTGGAAAACTTTCCATCAAAGTCTTTAAAAGAAGAGTGTGGCAGAAGAAAGGGCAGTCATAGTACTTCTAACAACTTCTGAAGGGTACATGTTCAGCATTTCATTTAAAAATCACCCCAAATTTGCACTAAATACCAATGAAGTGTTATTTTGCTTTAGTTGTGTTGCAGTCTCTTCTGAGCAACAAACTATGGGGAAATTCTGTAAAAACATATAAAAAGTTCAAGACGACTTTTTTTGATGATTGCTATGTTAAATACACAAGCTTTTTTTTTTATTTAAACACACATACACATACAAGGTGATAGGTTATAGATGATTAACCTCTGTTCATAGACATATATATAAAACTAGAGTTTTTTGTTTACTTTTTTAATTTTTCAAGTGCAATTGTTTCTTACATAAACCTTAATTACTATTAAATTATCATTTTAGCCAGTCATCTGCAAATGTATAATATGTATTCATCGTCTCTTCTTGTGACGTTTAGTTTAATTGCTTATTTTAAAGCAGAAACGTTAGTTACACGCGTCTTGCAATATTTTTACCAACAATAAAAATGAAGTAGACTTAATGAAAATACCTTAGTGTGATTTTTAATATTATTTTGAGATTTTGGTTGTATAAAGTTTTAATGTAAAATGTCCATTATTGAAGGGAAAAGTTCTTTCAATAAAAAATACACACAAGATCTTTGGTGCTGATGCAGTTTGATTTCACGGATCCTCTGTACATACACTTGTTATATTTACATAGTTGTTGAACAAGAGAAACCTCAAAGCCTTATTATGTGGTATTTTATTCTGTTTTTCATTAGGTGTGGAGAAAAATAATCAATGGGAAATAAAACGCTTATTGCAATCCTAAATTGGAATTGGATGGTCCAGGTCTCAGACAGGATGATCATGCAGTGGTCATGGACCCACACCGGCATCAGCTGAGAGCGGGTGAGCTCAGCGTCACAGCCCCACAGCCCAGACAGCTGACACCCAGGGCCAGGCCTGGGGGAAGCGAGTGAGGTGTGTGTGGCACTTGCCTTGCCTGACAGACACCGCAGCCATCTTGAGAAATACTATTTTAGGGCAATTTTTTTTTTTAAGTTAATGCAAGGTCGGGCACGGTGGCTCACGCCTATAATCCCAGCACTTTGGGAGGCCGAGGTGAGAGGATTGCCTGAGCCCATGGGTTGGAGACCAGCCTGGGCAACTTGGTGAGACCCCATCTCTACAACAAATCAAAGAATTAGCTGGGCATGGTGGCGTGTGTCTATAGTTCCGGCTACTTGGAAGGCTGAGGTGGAAGGATCGCCGGAGCCCAGCAGGTCGAGGCTGCGGGGGCCAGGAGTGTGCCACTGCCCTCCGACCAGGGTGACAGAGTGAGACTCCTACTCCAAAAAAAAAAAAATTAATGCAAAACCAATTCCACAATGAGCAAAGTGTTAAGGACAGGGTGTTACTGATTCTTCCTTTTGCTTCAGGCACCCATGTGGCCCCACAGGGCGTCCTCCCCTAGCCTTGCTCAGTAGGAATTGCATTTTAACCAGAATTCCGGATGGTTCATGTGAAATAAGCCTTGAAAAGTGGGGGAAGATAGGTCATTCCTTTGGACCAGCCCGTGGCTGAACCCCTTTGTGTCTGGCGAATGACCCAACTCATGGGTGTCGGAGGGAAGCAGCACCTGCCTCCCCCAGATGAAGTGCCTGGTCTGTGGTTTCCCGTAGACCTCTGTGGGCCTGGAACCTGTTTCACTTTGAATTGGAAAAGACTCGGAGTTGGAATCAACCCACCAAAAGACAGGGGCGCCAACAGTGATGCCAGGCATGAGAAACCGTGTACAGGGTTAATGGGGTTAGCCAAGTACTTACAACTTCAAGGCCAGCTGCTGCATGGTGAGGAAGAGCCAGGAGCAATGAATGCCTAAAATCTCCACATATCAACCTGAAACTGTACAGGATGTGTGTGTATGTGTGTAATATATAATTTTACATTGGTACTTCTGTTCATTTAAAAATACTAAATTCGGAACCTAATTCATAAACAGATCCTACCTTCGAAGACCTTTTGCCATGAATCTCAGTATAAATGAGTGAATTGTATAGTACATCAAGACTAAGTTTTTAACCCACTGTGTGTGTGTGTTTGTGTATGTGTGTGTATTTTTTTTTTTTTTTTTGAGTTGGAGTCTCACTCTGTCGCCCAGGCTGGAGTGCAGTGGCACGCTCTCGGCCACCACAGCCTGGACCTGCTGGACTCCAGTGATCCTTCCGCCTCAGCCATCCAAGCAGCCCAGACCCACGCCTGGCTAATTTTTTGATTTATTGCAGAGATGAGGTCTCGCCAAGTTGCCCGGGCGGGTCTCGAACCCACGGGCTCAGGCAATCCACTCACCTCGGCCTCCCAAAGTGCTGGGATTACAGGCTGAGCCACCGAGCCCAGCTGTGGTTTTTTTTTTTTTTTTTTTAAAGAGATGGGATCTTACTATGTTGCCCAGGCTGGTCTTGAACCTGGCCTCGAGGCATCTTTTACAGTTTACAGTTATGAGCCACCACACCTGGCCCACCAGGTATATTCTGATCATTTTTTCCCACCGGGATCTCTTTTTTAAATAAAAGAAACATACAGGTAGCTTAACTTATTAGTCAGGGTTCTTCAGAGAAACAGAAACATAACCAATAAGAGAGGAGACCAATTCTGCGACTGGCTCATGATTGTGGAGGCTGAAAAGTTCCACTACCTGCTGTTTGTTGGAGACCTAGGAAAGTCAGTGGTGCAGTTCAAGTCCAAAGGCCTGAGGAGCAGGGGCAGCTAGTATGAGTCCCCAAGCCTGAAAACCCGAGAACCAGGAGTTCTGATGTCCAAGGGCAGGAGCAGGGAGCTACCTCAGCAGAGAGAGGACTTGTCCTTCTTCCGCCATTTTGTTCTACCTGGGCCCTCATCAGATTGAACGATGCCTACCCACGCTGGCAAGGATCTTCCTGACTCAGTTTACTGACTCACATTCAAATGCTCGTCTCTCCCAGAAACATCCCCACAGACACACCCAGCCGCAATGCTTTACCAGCTATCTGGGCATCCTTTAGCCCAGCCAAGCTGATGCATAGAATTAACCATCACATCTAATTACAAGAAAGTGTTACTAAACATATTGATGTGTTCTGTTTTGCAATTCCTTCTGAAAGCTTCTGCTGCTTATGTGGCAAGTAAATATGACTGTTCTCAGATAAAGTATATTAGGCAAGTTTCAGTTCCTTAGTCAAAATATAATCTTTAATATAAAACTATCTACATATGCTGTAATGGTAAAATATTTTCAAACATCTCACATATACATTTATAAGGACCAGAACTTGATTATTTTTTATTGCCACTCAATAAATCCAGACAATAAACGTAATCATTTCTGCACCCAATAATGAGCATGGATTCCCAGACCACAGGAGATGAGAAGACTTCCCCCGGAAGTTCAAAAACACTTTGCAATCGTCCGCTCTGAGATTCCAAGATCCACAGTTTCCCATCAATAGATGCTACTGCCAGCAACATTTCATTGCTACCACTGGGGTTACGGAAAGCAAACGGGGTTGCAAAGACCCTAGAGGTAGTTTCAAATTTCCACTGGAGGTGGCCTTTCATGTTACAACAGTAGATACAGCAGTCATGGGAACCAAAAAATACTTCTTGCTCTGATGCTGAGACACAGGGAGATGAAAAGATTGGCCCACTAGCAGAGAACTGCCAAACCTATAAAGAGTAATAAAAATAAAATCATTCATTCATCTAACACATACAATTCTCCCCTGAAGTTCTATGAGGTTCTTAACACTAGTCTGAAAGACACAGCCTATCTGAATGGTATCTATACTTTTCCAAAAAGTAGCATCTCATACCAGGCCTCTGTCCCAGTGGTAAAACCCAGGGCAAAATATGCCAGAGTGTTGTTATTATATGATTGCTCTGCACAATATAAAGTAAACTTAATTTTGAACCTTGTTCAAGAGTCATTCCTAGTATGTTCAGAGACACTGAAGTCAAAGAAAAAATTACATTGCATTTTTGTTTTTTTTTTTTGAGTTGGAGTCTCATTCTGTCACCTAAGTTGGAGTACACTGCCATGCTCACAGCCAGCACAACCTAGAACTACTAAGCTCAGGCGATCCTTCTGCCTCAGCCTTCCAAGTAGCTGGAAATACAGGTGCACACTACCATGCCTGACTAATTTTTTTAAATTTTATTTTAGAGATGAGGTGTTACCAAATTGCCTGGGCTAGTCTCAAACCTGTATGCTCAGGCAGTCCTCTCACCTCTGCCTCCCAAAGTGCTGGGATTAGAGGCATAAGCCACCATGTCCAGCCTTACATTGTACTTTCAATGTTTCTTTTTAAAAACTGTAAATTCCAGCCAGGCAAGGTGGCTCACTCCTGTAATCCCAGCACTTTGGGAGGTTGAGGTGAGAGGATTGCCTGAGCTAATGAGTTCGAGAACAGCCTGGGCAACTTGATGAGACCTCGTCTCTACAACAAATAAAAAAATAAGTCAGGTGTAGTAGCATGTGCCTGTATTTCTAGCTACTTGGAAGGCTGATGCAGAAGGATCACCTGAGCCCAGCAGGTTGAGGCTTTGGGGACCATGAGTGTGCCACTGCACACCAGCCTGGGCAACAGAAGTGAGACTCCGATTCAAAAAAAAAAAAAAAAAACCTGGAAATTCTATTCTCCAAATGAAGGAAAAAGAAAGTAATTGGGCTGCAAGTAAGGATTTATATGGAATAATTTAAATTAGAGTTTTAAACAAAAAGCTATGAGTTGTGTGTCTGCCTTGTACATATATATATATATACTATTTGCTTACTTCAAAGCTACTGCAGACAAACTTGTTGGCCAAGAAAAGACACAAGAAGGAAAAAAAGGAAGAAAAAACTCTGAAGTACTGTTTACAAATGCACAGCATCATAGCAAAAAAAAAAAGGGGCATATTCATGAAATGCAATTTGTAATCTCAAATCTGTCTCTGACTTGGACAGAGTTACTCCCATTCAAAAAAAGAAAAAAAGAAAAACTGCCGGGTGCAGTGGCTCAATGCCTACTATAATCCCAGCACTTTGGAAGACCGAGGTGAGAGGACTGCCTGAGCCTACAGGTTCGAGACCAGCCTGGGCAACTTGGCAAGACCTCATCTCTACAGTACATTTTTAAAAACTGGCCAGGCGTGGTGGCACATGCCTGTAGTTCCAGCTACTTGGAAGGCTGAGGCAGAAGGATCACCTGATCCCAGCAGGTCAAGGCTACAGTGCCATGAGGGTGCCACTGCACTCCAGCCTGGGTGACAGTAAGACTCTGACTCAAAAAAAAAAAGAAAAATTAGAGCAACAGCATTTGTCTCTTCTTACTTCTCAGGATTCTAAAGGTGGGAATATATTCAAAGTACTCTGTAAATAAAAAGCAAGGGCTTGAAGAGGGGCTTCAGGCGGCTGCCTGGATAATCTGGTACTAACCTCCTCCACAAGTAAGAACCAAAATAGCTGGTCCCAGTGGCTCACGCCTATAATCCCAGCACTTTGGGAGGCAGAGGCAAGAGGATTGCCTGAGTTCAGGAGTTTGAGACAAGCCTAGGCAACATAGCAATATCTCGTCTCTACAAAAAAATAAAAACTATCTGGGCATGGTGGTATGTGTCTGTAGCCCCAGCTACCTGGGAGGCTGAGGTAGAAGGATCTCCTGAGGCTACCAGGCCAAGGCTGTGGTGAGAAGCATCTGTGCCGCTATACTCCAGCCTAGGAGTGAGACTCCGATACACACATACATACACAAAGATCACCAGAGACTATTATGAACAAGTATAGATGAACAAACTAGAAACCCTAGAAGAAATCAATAAATTCCTGAAACTGGGCTTGGTGGCTCAGCCTGTAATTCCACGCCTTTGGGAGGCTGAGGTGAGTGGATTGCCTGAGCCCGTGGGTTCGAGACCT
>NW_007062282.1:21168-45239 GCF_000164805.1 Carlito syrichta
AGAGTGAGACTCCAACTCAAAAAATAAAATAAAATAAATTCCTGGACACATACAATCTATGAAGATAAATTAGGAAGAAAGAGAAAACCTGAACAGAACCAATAACAAGTAATGAAATTTAATCAGTAGTAAAGTCTACCAACAAAGAAAAATTCAGGAGTGGACGACTTCACTACAAAATTATACCCAACTTTCAAAGAACTAACACCTATTACCTTCTAAATATTCCCCCCAAATGGAAAATAATTATCCCTAACTTATCCCATGAGACAGCATTACTCCGACACCAAAATGAAACTAGACAAGGATGCAAAAACAGAAAACTATAGGCCCATATTCTCGATGAATACAGGCACAAAAATTCTCAACAAAATAGTAGCAAACCAAATCTAAAATAATCCTGAGAAAAAAGAACAAAGCTGGAGGCATCATAGTAACTGACTTCAAAATATACTATAAGGCTGTAGTAGCAAAAACAGTATGGTATTGGTGTAACAATAGATACACAGACCAATGGAACACAATAGAAAACAAATAAATTCATATATTTTCGGTCAACTGATTTTCTGCAAAGACATCAGAAACACACAATGGAGATAGGACAACTTCTTAAATAAATGATGCTGGGAAAATTGGATATTCACATGCAGAAGAATGAAACTGGTCCCCGATATCTCTCACCATAGCCTCGGCAACTTGAGGAAACCTCATCTCTACAATAAATCAAAAAATTAGCCGGGTGGTAGTGCATGCCTATAGTTCTAGCTACTTGGAAGGCTGAGGCGGAAGGATCGCCGGAGCCCAGCAGGTCCAGTCTGGGTGACAGAGTAAGATTCCAACTCAAAACAAAAAAAATCAACTTAAGATGGATTAAAAACTTAAATGTAAGACCCAAAACTACTGAAGAAAACATAGGGAAAACACTTCAGGATATTGGTCTAGGCAAAGATTTTTATGGCTAAGACCCAAAAAGCACAGGCAACAAAAATAAAAATAGACAAGTGAGACTATATTAAAATAAAAAGGTGGCTGGGCTCAGTGGCTCAGCCTGTAATCCCATGCTCTGGGAGGCCGAGGTCAGTGAATTGCCTGAGCCCATGGGTTCGAGACCCGCCTGGGCAACTTGGCGAGACCTCAACTCTACAATAAATCAAAAAATTAGCCGGGCGTGGTAGCACGCCTGTAGTTTCAGGTACTTGGAAGGCTGAGGCAGAAGGATCGCCGGAGCCCAGCAGGTTGAGGCTGTGGTGGCTGGAGCGGTCACTGTACTCCAGTCTGGGCAGCAGAGTGAGATTCCAACTCAAAAAATAAAAATAAAAAATAAAAAGCTTTTGCAATCAACAGAGCAAAGAGATAAACTGTGAGTGGGAGAAAATATTTTGCATCAGAATTCATCCAACCATGGACTAATATAAAAAAATACATGAGGAACTCAAATAACGTAACAGTAAAAAACAAAAACAATCCCATTAAAAGTAGGCAAAGCTGGGCTCAGTGGCTCAGCCTGTAATCCCGCGCCTTTCGGAGGCTGAGGTGAGTGGATTGCCTGAGCCCGTGGGTTCGAGACCCGCCTGGGCAGCGAGACCTCATCTCTACAATAAATCAAAAATCAGCCGGGCGTGGTAGCACGCGCCCGTAATTCTGGCTACTCGGAAGGCTGAGGTGGAAGGATCACCAGAGCCTAGTGGGTCGAGGCTGCGGTGGCTGGGAGTGGCCACTGCACTCCAGTCTGGGCGACGGAGTGAAACTCCAACTCAAAAAAAAAAAAAAGTGGGCAAAGGAAACAGACATTTTCCTTTCAAAAGAAGACATCCAGAGGCAACAGGTATATGAAAAAACACTCAACAACACTAAGCATCAAGAAAATGCAAATCAAAATCACAATGAGATCAGATATCATCTTACCCAGTTAGAAAGGCTATTTTGTTGTTGTTGTTTTGTTTTTTTGTTTGTTTGTTTATGAGTCAGAGTCTCACTCTGTCACCCAGACTGGAATGCAGTGGCCGCTCCTGGCCACCGCAGCCTTGACCTACTGGGCTCCTGCAATCCTTCCGCCTCAGCCTTCCAAGTAGCCGGAATTACAGGCTTGTGCTACCACGCCTGGCTGATTTTTTTTGATTTATTGTAGAGATGAGGTCTCGCTGCCCAGGTGGGTCTCGAACCCGCGGGCTCAGGCAATCCACTCACCTCAGCCACCCAAAGGCGCGGGATTACAGGCTGAGCCACCGAGCCTGGCTAGAAAGACTATTTTTAAAAAGACAAAAAATATGGGCAACTTAGCGAGATCTCTTCTCTACAATAAATCAAAAATTAGCCAGGCGTGGTAGAGTGCACCTGTAGTTCTGGCTACTTGGAAGGTTGAGGCGGAAGGATCGCCGGAGTCCAGCAGGGGTTGAGACTGCAGTGGCTGGGAGTGTGCCACTCACTGCACTCCAGTCTGGGCTACAGAGTGAGACTCTAACTAAAAAAAAAAAAAAAAAAAAGACAAAAAATAGAGCAGGCATGATGGCTCATGCCTGTAATCCCAGCACTTTGAGAGGCTGTGGTGGCAGGATTACGTGAACCCAGGAGTTTGAGATCAGTCTGGGAAATACAGCAAGATCTAATTTCTACAAAAAAATAAACAATTAGCTGGGTGTGGTGTTGTGCACCTGTAGTGCCAGCTACTTGGGAGACTGAGGCAGAAGGATTGCCTGAGCCCAGGAGGTAGAGGCCGTGGTGATTGTGATGGCGTTACTGTACTCCAGCCTGGGTGAAAGTGAAACCCTGACTCAAAAAAATAAATAAATAAAAAATAAAAAGACAAAAAATATAGCAGATGCTGGCAAGGACGTGGAGAACAGACAACTCTTATATACTGTTAGTGGGGATTCAAATTAGTGTAGCCATTATGGAAAACAGCACTGACATTTCTCATAAAACTAAAAATAGAACTATCCCACTAGTGGGTAATTATCAAAAGGAAAGTAAATCAATTATATTACTATTCATAGCAGTATTCACCATAGCAAAGACATAGAACCAATCTAAGTGTTCCTCAATGGATGATAGAGAAAATGTGGTATATATAAACAATGAAATACCATTCAGCCATAAAAAAGAATGAAGTTATGGCATTTGCAGCAATATGGATGGAACTAGAGGTCATTATGCTAAGTGAAATAAGTCAGGCACAAAAAGACAAACACTGCATGTTCTCACTTCTATGTGTGATCTAAAAGTGGACCTCACGGGGTAGAGAGTAGAATGGTACTAGAGGCTGAGGGTGGGGTGGGATAAAAAAAGCCAGGTTGATAGGTAAAAACATACAGTTAGCTAGAAGGAATAAGTCCTAATGTTCAACAGCAGAGTAGAAGGACTGTAGTTAATAATCATGTATTGGATATTTCAAAACAGCTAAAAGAGAGGACTTGCCATGATACCAACACATAGGAATGACAACTACCTGAGGCGATGGACATTACAGACACTCTGAGTTGATGGTTACGCAGTCTATGCATGTAACAAAATATCATGTATGCACCCTGTAAATATATACAAATATCTGTATCGATTTTTTAAAACGGGGCTTCTTTAGACTTTCATAATCTCAACAGAAGTTATACAATTGGTAAACTTTTAAAAATTAGGAAACAGCGATAACAAAACTATAACAGCTTGAGGGTAGAACTTTTTAAAACCCACTAAACCTTTATTCAAAAACTTATAGAAATTATAGAAACCCATGGCTTGACAATTAAAACAGAACTAGTTCTTAACACCATGAACTGAATAATGATTTTAAAGTTTTACTTCCACTGTCTCCACCTACTGTGCCTTTGAGGAAGACATGTAAAACAGAGCTAGACATTTACCTGTTCTCCCATGTGAGTAAAGCAGAGTAAATTCCCATCTACACAGCCAATACAAATATACTCTAAGCAACATCGTGGAGAAGAGAAGAGTGGTTTTCCACAGGAATGTTTCCAAATTCTGTTCCCAGTAGCCTGTCAGAGCCAAAAAGCAATTCACAGCATTTTAAATCACTCTACTAATCAATTGCCTGCATGAAAAAAACTCATAAATCTCCCAGGGGCAGAGTAAAAACATCAGAAAATACTATAGTGGCATGCGAGATTATAAATGAGTTGGGCACAAAAAGACAAATATTGCATGTTCTCACTTATATGTGTGAGCTAAAAGTGGATCTGAGAGGGTTGAAAGCATTTATATACACAGCCACAGAATGAATCAGTGCTATTTATGAGAACTAGGATAAAAACTTGCAATAAAACCAGCAAAGAAATAACTAGCACCAAAGATCTATCCCTAAAACGGACACAGAGTTCTTACTATGACTAAGAAAATTCTGCTAGTGTAAACAATAGAAGACATACACAGGAACTTAGATTTTTCTCATCTTCCTAGAATTCATGTCCATCATTTTGTTGTTGTTGTTGTTGTTTTTTGAGCCAGAGTCTCACTCCATTGCACAGGCTGGAGTGCAGTGTCATGCTCACGACCACCGCAGCCTAAACCTGCTGGGCTTAGGCAATCCTTCCACCTCAGCCTTCCACGTAGCTGGAACTACAGACACATGCTCCCATACCTGGCTAATTTTTTTGATTTATGGTAGAGACAAGGTTTCACCAAGTTGCCCAAGCTGGTCTCAAACCTATGGGCTCAGGCAATCCTCTCACTGCAGCCTCCCAAAGCATTGGGATTATAGGAGTGAGCCACCGCACCCGGCCTCATGGCCATCATTTTTAGTGAATTCTTACTCAGTAATATGTAGAGTATAACTAAATGAAAAGACTCAAACTTGCAAAATTAAAAGCAAAAGTTTTTAAAAATTAAAGAAATATAGGTAATAAAATCAATACATATTATTTTATGCCTACAGGATTTACAGCCAGTAAAAGTCCTCCTAATGTAGAAAAATACAAATGATGTGGAGTCATGTTCAGACAAGGAGATGAAAAGACTGCACCTCCACACTTCAACTTCCAAACACACTTCTTTTCCTGGAAATAAGAAATAAATTCATTAACAAATCCGCATATTATACCTCCACGATATTGTGTCTGTTTAGTCAACATAAGTTTTTATCTTTAGTATAAATATATGCCTACTGTGGAGAATCAGATTAGTATAAGGAAGACAAAGGCCCCCCCCCAGAGAAAACCAATGTTAACATTTTAGCATCTACTCTTTTGATCTGCTGGGGGGTGTGTGTGTGTGTGTATGAATACATATATACACACTCAGACACATGGTTTAATATAGCTGATATCATTCTGAATATATATCATGGTATGTTTTGTTCACTTATTTTATAAAGCTATTTAAATATAATTTTAACATATCCCACATGAACATAATTTATCTATCTCATCATTGAGAAATAATTTCTTAGAGTTATAAACAACCTAGAAATAAATATTTTGGTGCATACATCTGACTGTGATTCTGATTACTTTGCCAGGACAGACCCCTAGAAAAAGAATTTTACTGGATCAAAGGATGTGAAATTGTTACCTATGGCCAAATCATTTTCCATAAAGGCCTTACCAGTTACCGCCTCTCACCACTCTCATCAGCAGTGAATGTTATCATTCCACTATCTGTTCTAATAAAATACATTTGTTACTCTGTCTCGTAGTCTCAATTTTCATTCCTTTGATTATTAAAGTTATAAAATATTTGTGTACATTTACTAGCCATTTCTTCTTTGGGGTCCTATGTGTTTATGTTCCCTGTTTATTTTTCTGTCTAGGTCTTTATATTTTCCTTATTAATGTGTATTTGCTCCTTATTTTCACGGACACTTATATTTCACATATATGCTCACTTATAATTCTTTTTCACATTCATTTCCATTTTTTCCAGTTGTTTCTATTAATTGTATAATTTTTATAATTTTTAAAAATTGTTATGTAATCAGCTCTTAACACATCTTGTTGATAACTTTGTAATTTTTTTTTCTACTGTCAAGATGATAATTCCAGTTTTTTACATTACTTTTTTTTTTTTGAGATGGAGTCTCATTCTGTCGCCCAGGCTGGAGTGCAGTGGCACACTCACGGCCACCACAGCCTCAACCTGCGGGGTTTAGGCAATCCTTCCTCTCAGCCTTCCAATAGCTGAAACTACAGCATGCATCACCATGCCCGGCTAGTTTTTTTTTGATTTTTTGAAGAGATGAGGTCTCGCCAAGTTGTGTATGTAGAAACAGATCATTTTACATCTTCATGGTCTGTTCACTCTAAAGGGTTTTGAACCAGGCGTTCTTGTACACATCATTAAAAAGTCGTAAAGTCAAAAAAAAAAAGGGAGAAGAACTCCAAAATGAACACCAGCCAGAAGAAAGGTAAACAAGCTCCAGCCACCCAAGAGAGGCCTGGTAAGAATACACCTGCTAAGGGAATGGTATCAGCTGCTATGAATGAGGTCAATCTAAGCACCTAAAGCACAATTGTTCTTAATGGCCTCTCCCGAAGGAGGGAGGGAACACACCTAGTTCGGCAATAGTGGCTGTTAACTGAAGGGAGAGGGGCATGGCCCAGCGCAGCACTCTGTATACCATCCACCCAGAAAATCCTTGGGTCTATATAAATGTAACTGGGGTCCAAATTAATTTCTTAATTAATACTGAGGCTAAGTTTTTAGCCCTTGTGCTCATACTGAACTTCTTCCTCCTAAAACCTGCTCTCCAGTGGAATTAAAGGTGTTTCAAAATCTAAATGTTTCACCTAACAGTTACTAAAAGGTAAATACAAATTATACCTCTAAAAGTTTATCATTTAAGTTATGCTAATAACTTCAGGCCTGGTAGCTTTTGTATGAAAAGGTAATCAGCCACTGCCTACAATTGTCAAAATGTAGGCCTGACTTTATTCTTTTTATTAAGCTAAAATCCAGTAATTTCATGCACACATAATGGTCATGCAAAAATTCCAGCCAGTGCCTGCAAATAATGCCACTGCTAAACGCCTCCAGTCAGACAGAGGGAGATTTTCGATCTCTGGCTAGGCAGGACTGCACCCATTATCAGCTCTGAAGAAATTACAGAAGATGGACCTTCACCCCTCAGCACCCCAAATAATTATGGGATCGAAAAATCTCTAAAGAATAAAGAATTGAGGGAGGGTAGCTACCACAGGTTAAACATAAATAAATTTCCTATAGATAGGTTCTAAAAGGCATTCAAACGTTTCTACTGCAGGCCAAGTGGCAACCTGTCCCACCCCTTGGCAAATCCAGGGAAAACTCCATCAGATGTAAAACTAGGACAATATAATTTCAATTTGCGGGTTAGCATAATAATCACTAGAAATCCTTTGAAAACATAAGTTAACTAAACATAGGTATTTGGTATTTCATCACTCAGGATCCAAATCCCTGAAACGGAATTTGTTAAACCTTTAAAATTGTTTAATGGCAGGCCTCTGAAGGAAAGGGGGGGCCACAAACATAAATGCTCATAAGAAAATGTGTTGTCTATTTGAGATAAATTTTAATCACAGTTTATGAGCTTATTTCCCTAGACACTTCTTGAACCAGAAGAAATTCAAACATCCAAGGGAAGTAAGTGTTGTTAAAAATTGAAAAAAGGAAGGACCCAATCAACAACCGTAAGAAAAAAAAAAAAGACGACCCTAAATGTGGTCCTGTTCCTATACTAGTCTAAAAAAATATTTAAATGCCTAACTTCACTATGAAGTCTCAAAGGGGGGTAAACAAAAACCCCTGCTAGAGAAAAAGGCCCCAAAACGGGCCTTTAAATAAAGTAAACAGGCATCTTGACTTTTGTAATTCCTTATAGGTGGCCACCCCCTCTTGTTAGGGGCAAACAGGCAAACTTAAAAGAATTTGAAAGTCTTGCCCTAAAGCAACAAATGCAAGCCTTAAGTTCAGTCCTAAATGCCATCCATTGTCAAGACGAAATCCAATTAGTGCCCCCACTGCCTTTGTTACAAAAGAGCGAAGTTTTTGTTTTTTCTTTTCAAAATCATTAAACTGTCATTTTGGTTAAATAAGTAACTTTTACAACAACTACTGTAATTGTGTGTTGTAACATGCTTTTAAAAAAAAAAACTTTAATACTTAAATTCTTCAAGTTCTTGATTCAGTCTCTAGGATAAAATACGCAGCAAGCTCCAGGGACCACACCTACCCCACCCCCTTCTAAATTGCCTGAAGGCCAGGTAAATTAATTTCACTAACAGCACGAACTTTAAAATCTCCTTCCAGGCACAAGGATTACTATCCAATATAAAACGAATGGAAAATAACCTGGGCTTCACACTCTATCAATTGTTGTAAAAGTATGTCAGATCTATTATAAAAACAAAGAAAACTGTTTTCTCTTGCTAATGTTTACCTGTTTTAAATTCTCAATTTAAGCTATAACCTGACTACATGTCTCTAATGTTTTCAATATAATAATATAATAATTCTGCTTTTAATAATTACCGGGCTTCTTGCTTAATATCTACCTTTAAGTCTCTGAGTACCGAAAGCCCTTATCCGGACGGTTGGTTGCTGGAGATGTTAATGCCTGGAGAAACCAACCCTAGTCATGCGACTGGGGCTTCACCACCTGTCAGCGTACCGGCACTCCAGTGATACGGAAAAGGACTGGTCACTCATCCAGCAAGATACTGGCCTCCTGCAATGGAGAGACTGTGCTTATAACTCTAAGGTGGACTATCCTGTGCCCGGTAAAAGACTATATATTAGTGACTGTGGTTTTTAATGGCTCTACACTTGCCACAGCTAGGTGTCATTCCAATGGATGGGTGCCTCCAGTACTGTCCATCAAGTACGGCGTCTGGCAGATTATTCAGCCTCATCTATGGAAAGCTCTCGCAGCCCTTCAGCCAGTCAGCCTGTCTAAATCTGTTGGACAAACTCAGTTATACCATATTAGAGCATACTTGCAATCCCCTTATATATTTCTTGTTTAGAATGAATATCAAACTGTTAAAATTATTTATCGTGCTAATGTTTATAAGATATCTTGTACTGAATGCATTTTACTAATTAACCAATGCCTTTTATAAGAAATTTGTCATTCTCAAGCAACTCCCCTATTTAATGGTCCCCATATCTTTGTCATACCATTAATATGCTGAAATGGTTTACAGACATTATATAAGGTTAATGCTGTGTTAGAAAGACAGAAAATTTTTTTTTAGCTACTTTAATTTTGGAATTACAGCATTAATGGCTGTTGCTACTTAAGTAACAGTTTCAGCTGTACCTCTATCTAAGAAAGTTCATACAGCTACCTTTGCTGATCAGTTATCTAAAAATGTTTCTATTGCATTGACTACTCAGGAAATTATAAATCAAAAATTAAAAAGTAAAGTTAATGCGATAGAAGAGACAGTTTTAACAGTAAGACAAGAGCTTGTGACTTTAAAGATAAAATTGGCTCTCTGATGTCACTCTGAGTTTAAGTGGATTTGCCTCACTCCTTTGGAGGTGAATAAGTCTGTCCATACTTGGGACAAGATAAAGAATCATATCCTTAGAATTTGAAATCATTCGGACTTAAGTATAAACCTCACTAAATTACATCAAGACATACAGGACATAAGTTGCTAAAAAGCAGTTCCGGTCCTATAAATTGACTAGCTCCATATTTAATAACTTCTCATTGTTTATCAAAAGCCATTAATGTCTATACTTATTAATGTAAGAATTTGCAGGACAGTAATTCTTGTCTTGCTGTGCCTACTTCGAGTTATTTCCAGAGTACTGAAAAGGAACATTTCTCAGCTTAACACCGAGTTTCATGGTTTTGTGCTAAAATAATTTAAAAAAAAAAAAGAGATGTTGGGAGCCAGCCATGGAGGCCCACTGAGCGTTAGGGATCAGGGAGGGCCGTAGACCCTGAGACCGCTAGGATGTGTTTGGGAGCCACTGACTCCATTTTCCTCCTCCTTTTACCACGAAGCACAAGTAACCTAAAAAAACTCTGCTGATCTAAGCTGAAAGCTCTGTAACTGTAACAGGCATGGCTCACTCTGAAAACCCATTGTTCCTGTTTCCCATAAAACTGTGGTTTCAGCTTACAAATTAAATATAATTCAAATTCAGGTCACATTTGAGAGCCTTTTATATGGTACAAGCTTCTTTATACAATTTAACAGTATATTTGTAACATTAGTATATACTTATAGGGAGCTGTTTCACGCTTTTCAATAATAAAGTTGTCAAAAATGGCTCAGCACAAAGTTTGGGCCACATTCCTGAGAGCCCAGCATGTACTTTAGACTGGGCTGCATTCTTTTAGGCCAGCTTTAACTACAATTAGTGTAAGGTTTCTCTACCTATTATAAAAATTATTTTATTCATAAAAAATTATTATAGAATAGGTCATGCTAACGTCAGAGAATCATGTTAGTTCAAGCATGACCAATCATAATATTTTAAGGTTTAACAAGATACAGTCAATTTTACAAATTTCATTGTCTCTATTTTCTACTGTTGTAATTTTAAAAAACAAGCAACAACTCAATTGGTTTAATTTAACCACACCCCCTGGTTTACTACATTAATTTCCACCGTAGTTGGTCCTTTAGTTGTTTTAATTCTCCTACTTATTTTCGGGCCTTGCATCATCAACAAGCTTATAGCCTTTGTTAAAAATCAAGTCAGCACCATTCAACTCATGGTACTCAAGCACCAGTACCAACCGCTTGGTACTCACCCTTGTTGTCTCAACTCTCCTACGCATTTTCAGAATGGCCTTAAAAATACCTATGTAGACCTATGATTGGGTCTTATCTTTAGGTTCCTCTGAGAGGGGGGAATGAGAGACCCAAGAGATTCAAAAAACTCTAAGGGAACTATTACTATATGAATTCCTACCCCACGTTCACTGTATTTGTTTGCAGTGTTTGTACTCAGAACTTTAAGTTTAATTTCTGTTTGTCTCATAAAATAACCGATTGCTTCCACAACTGCTGCTAGCAGTGTGTGAATGTTAAGCAATAAGCCCCTCCCAGACATTCCTTTGCTTAGATAACAGTAGACTGGTGGCACCAGCCACCACCCCCCGAGGTTCTGCGTTGTTTCAAACCTGCCTGCCTGCTTGCTAAACCTAGCGTATCTGACATTCCACCCTGCCCGTTTAGCAGCTCCCCGTCAATCACAGGTAGCTGAGCTAGAGCCTGCACAGACCAGACCAATCCCAAGTGCCCCCGTACCCGTTAGGAGAAATTACCCAGTCATGTAAAAACAAGTTTAAAGTTCTTTCCCCTCCCTCTGTAATTGTGCATAAAAACTGCTTGCCATACTGGAACGGGGCTCTCTCGTCCCTGAAGTTGCTGCATCGGCTTCATACGTGAGCCCAGACTCAAGCCTGAATAAAGACTCTCGTGTGTTTGCAGCAGAGCTGACTCTTTGTGGTCTCTTGGAGTTAAAATCTTGGGTTTAACAGTGTAGGCTCGTCTCGAACCCATGGGCTCAGGCTATCCTCTCACCTCGGCCTCCCAAAGCGCTGGGTGCATGAGTCACTGCGCCCAGTGATTTTTATATTTCAAAACTGTGTAGCAAACTTCTTTGTGGTAAATTTGGTAAGAAGTTTAAAAGTCTTAAAATATTAAGACCAAATTATGCTAAGCTTGGGAAATAGTTCACACCAGCTCTGAGATTCAACAGCACCTGACAGTTACTCGCTCTTCTAGGCTTATGGTGTTGGACTGATGAAGTGAATCCTTACATAAATATCAAAAGCATAAGCATGCTGGTCATGAGATCCAATGTACAGGAGTCCTGTGGTTGGATCCATGGTTGGCGAGCTCTTGACAGCATCCTCGGTAGCAAACATCCAGTAATTTTCCCCACTATTACTTTTCAGAACATAAACAATCCCATTATAACAGCCTGCAGGGAAACAAAATATAAAAGATGAAATTGAGACATGTCACTGGAAAATAATTCTTTGGCCTAAATCATGACAATTTACATTTAGTGCTCTTTGTGTGTACATAGGCTCTACGTTCAGCTCATCTGATTTAAATTTCAGCAATGTAAAGCAGCATCTGAAGAGTAATCACTTGTGTAAAATATCGATTTAGTAAGTACACTTTATTTTTTTGAATGTACTTCACTAATTTTTTTAGTTGGCGTCTCATTCTGTCGCCTAGTCGATCCTTCTGCCTCAGCCTTCTAAGTAGCTGGAGTTCAGACATACACCACCATGCCTGGCTAAGTTTTTGATTTATTGTAGAGATGAGGTCTCACCAAGTTGCCTAGGTTGTCTCAAACCTCTGGGCTCAGGCAAACCTCTTGCCTCAGCCTCCCTAAGTGCTGGGATTACAGGGGTGAGCCAGTATGCCCGACCTTCAATAATTTTTTTTAAAGTACTTATTTTTTAAAAGTACTTCACTACTGAGAAGTATGCTGTGGTGGAGAGAGACTTTGCCACATCTGGATTTAAATTTCATCTTAGCCATCATTGGGCAAATTACCCCGTGTCACTGAGCCTCAAATTATTCTCCTGCAAGATGTGGATTCATCTATTTCAAAGGTTATTCTGACAATTCAGATAATGTGGATAAATGCCCAGAGAACAGAAGGTATCCAGGAAATGCTAATGTTAATAGTCAATATTCATTGCATTTAATATGCGTCAGGTGCTATTCAAAATATTTTACATCTATTAATTGATTTAGTCCTCATGGTGAAGTAAGTACCATTATAACCATATTTTGTAGATGACAAAATTGAAGAACAGATAGATTAAATTACTAGGGCAAAATGACATAGCTGATATGTGGCAGAACCAAGATTTGAACTTAAGAAGCCAAGCTCTAGAACCTATTCTCTTAACAACTAACCTGCTTTTCCCAAATTGCTGCTACAGAGGAGAAAATGGGACAGGATTCCCTGACCTTGGTGTGGTCAAATAACCCCACCGGAAGCAACGGTAGTCACTATCTACTTAGTGGAGGTCACTCAAATTCCCTGGGGTGCCTGTAAATCAGGGAAAGTGGAAACTGGGGACAGTTATTTGGGCAATTTCACCGGTGTCCACTCTTTAAATGGTTCTGCCTGTGGTCACAGTGTCTGCTGATCACCTGAGCCCAGTTCTCAACATACCTTGTGTGCTGCCTTTTTTTCTAGCAGTTACTACTTAGTAGCAAGACAGCAGTGGCCTGCTCAGAGATGGCAAGGAAAAATGTCCTACATAGAGCATCCCAGATCTTTCTTGCAGTCCAGTTCAATACCCAAAGAAAATACAGACTATAAGAAAATCTTTGTGGCCTTGGGTGAAGCAAAGATTTCTTAGATACAAAACCAAAAACATAATCCATTAAAAAAAAAAAAAGATCAATTAACCCTCCTCAAAATTAAGAACTCTGCTTCAAAACATACTATGTTAAGAGAATGAAAAAAACAAGCCACAGACTAGGAGAAAACATACGCAAAACATATCTGATAAAGCATTTATACTCAGAATACATAAAAGAATTCTCAAAATCAAAAACCAAAGCCAGGCACAGTGGCTTATACCTATAATCCCAACACTTTGGGAGGCCAAGGTGAGAGGATTGCCTGAGCCCATGGGTTCAAGATCAGCCTGGGCAACTTGGTGAGACCTCATCTTTGCAGTAAATCAAAAAATTAGCCAGGTGTGGTGGCACATGCCTATAGTTCCAACTACTTGGAAGGCTGAGGAGAAGGATCGCCTGAGCCCAGCAGGTCAAGGCTGCGGTGGCCGTGAGCGTGCCACATGCACTCCAGCCTGGGCGACAGCGTGAGACTCCAACTCAAATAATAATAATAATAATGGGCAAAAGATCTGAACAGACACTTCAGAAAAGATATACAGACACCAAAGAAGTTTAAGAAAAGGTGCTCCACATCACTAGTCACTAAGGAACTGCAAATTAAAACCACGATGAAATACTATCCCATGATTACTTGAATGGCGAAAGTAAAAAAAAGTTAAAACCGACAATATCAAGTGTCAGCAAGAATATGGGGCAACCAAACCTTTCACATAGTAATGGTGGAAATGCAAAATGGTTTAGTTGCTTTGGAAAACAATTTGGCAGTTTCTTAAAATTTAAACCTACACTTAACCATACAACCCAGCAATCTCTCTCCCCGCCAGGTATTGACCCAGGTAAAATTAAAAGTCAATTCTTCAACCAAGTCGCTCCTAAATTCCTGACCCATAGAGACAATGAGATGATAAATACTTGTTGCTCTAGGTCATTAAGTTTTAGAGCAATTTGTAACGCAGCAACATGTTTTATTACTACTCACATTTTACCCAAAGAAAACTGAAATTCTAAGAGGTTCAGCGACTTGCCAAAGGTCACACTGCTCCTAACAGCTATAGAGCTAGGTTCAAATCCAGGGACTCTTGACCCCAAAACCCACACTTAATCAACACACACTTAACTATTATTTTTTGACAGCAATCAAACCCAATATACATTGAATTCTTTTTTAAAATTTAACTTGGTCCTAGAGCATTACTATGTGGTAATACAATTCTACAAACCTCAAATTAAAAAACTTACCCACTACAATAAAGTTTCCACACTTAGACACACATGCTGAGGATTCAATTCGATCTCCCAAAGTCTGTTCCCATTTCACCTTCCCAGAATAAAGGTCAATTGCCTTCATTCTGTGAGAATGGGAACCAACGTACACAGTTGGAGATAAAGATGACTTATCAGAAGCTGGTATGACAACCAGTGGTGAAGCGTCTACACATTTGCAAGTGTCCGATTTCCACCTCACATGTAACTCCATCTTCTCAGCAGCCATCACAGATTTCCCCTCTTCAGAAACTTCTGCAACACAGGATGAGTCTTTTGACTTCCCAATACAAGCTGGAGGATTTAAGTTTTTCAAATGTTCAATGTTGGACTGTGAAATTAAATCAGAAGAGCAATGTCCTAATCCAGTTAAAAACCTAGCAGTATTCAGAGACAAAATCTGACTCCCTCTGCTCAGTGCAACGAAAGCATTCATCTCATCATTGCAATTTAAAGTCATGTCAGATTGCTGGTGTAAAGATTTTCCATTGGATTCCTCTTGATTCATGTCACTGAGTTTCCTTTTAATGGCATAACTCTTCCTGAATGTCAGATCTTCATCTGAAAACACTCTTTGACAGATATGATTGTAAATCTCTAAAATGGAACTGCTGAGAACAATTTCCAGAAGCCCAGGTATTGAAGTACCAACAAGTTTTTCAATCTCACTGAGGAGCCGTATGGCCTTTAAGGAATCTCCACCACTATTTAAGAAAAGTGAATCATCAGGAACCTTCAAAAGATCTTCTGAGAGACTCAGAGTAGACTACAGATGAGAGAAGAGAAAAATATGGTGACATAAAGGCCTAAAACCAAACAACCTCAACAGTTACAGGTAATATATAGACATGATATCACCTACATATGAACATAACAAAATAAATATTGTTAATAACAAAATTAAGCTTTAAATTATTTTCTTTATATTAAAGGAGACTATCCCTATGTTACTATTTTATCACAAACAAAATCTAAAATTGCAAAATATACTTCCCTTTAGAGCAGCTTTCCTACCTATAAAATTAGGAATGGAGTTACAAAAACATTGATTTACTAAATATAAAGCCCACAAGATACCAAGAGCTGACACTTCGATGATATGAGAAAGGTATGTATCTTCATCTGCTTTATGCATAAATCAAAATTATTGTCCAATATTCCAGAAATTAAGTAGATAAGACTTTTATCTAAATAGCCTCTATTTTTAGATAAGACTATACAATTACATCTTCTTTTCAGAACCCTTTAGAAAAGGACAATCTACATTTTATCTAAGAAAAATTGTTGACCTATTGAAATATGTTTTAAAATTCTCTTAAGTGGAAACACATGTTGTTACTAAAAGTCCTTCAACAGTAATGATGGAAGCCCTAAGTACAAAGACAACAGACTGCAGTATTACAATTTTTGGTCATTTGCTCAGCTTGGACAAGAGTGTTACTGCACTCCACTAACCCCTCTCAGAGAAAAGTTGTGTCAAGACAGGCTCTGTCTGCTGGTGCCTGTTATGACTGCTTCATTTTCAAAACATTTATTTGTGGGGAACTTAATATAATCTTACAGTAGAGAACCTAACTTTTATTTTAATATAAACTGCATAAAAGAAGGCATACTACCTAGTATCTGGGCAGCAATAACATTGTTAGAAAATGTTATCTGACTTATTGGGAAGTTATCATTCCCAGATATAAACATATAATAATATTTACAACAATAATTCTATATCTTAAAAGTTGTAGTACCTTCCACAAATACTGTAATTTTTCCCAAAGCTCCTCTTTTCCATTGAGCTTATTCTCAGACTTCAAGTTTATGTAGTTTAAGTACATCTTGTTTAACGCAGAAACATCAATTTTGCCTTAATATAAAAAAGAAATAACAAATGTTTTAAAATAGCTTTTAAAAATTCTTTATATATTCAATAGCCACATGCATTTATATATTCATTAGCCACATGCATTTTTCATTGTACAGCTTAGAAATCCCTCAGAATAAAGGACTGTCATAAATAATCAATTCTAAATAAAGGAGTCTAATGCTACCAAGAATGTGAACAGAATGGACAACGAAAGGCAAAAGGAGGAGCTAATGTTTACCTAATTTAAAGCACTGAAGAAAAGGTTCCGTTAATTGAGCAATCACTGCATTTTGAAGTATATATTAAATAAAAATGAAATTGAAAAGGCAATATAATGTGGTGACTAAGAGCACATATCTTGAAGTCAAACAGTTCTGACAATTTCAGTTCTACCACTGTGATGATTAATTTTATGTGTCAGCTTGAATGGGCATGGGTTACCCAGGCTAAATACTGTTTCTGGGTGTGTCTGTGAGAGTGCTTCTGAATGAGATGAGTATATGAATTGGTGGACGCAGTTAGTAGACTGTCCTCTCCCAAGTGGTTGGCATCAATCTGCTGAAGTCTATAACAGAAAAAAGGCAGAGAAAGGAATAAGTAGCCCCTTTTTCTTGCCTCACTGCTTGGGCTGGGACAGCTCATCCATCTTCTGCCCTCGAACTGGGATTTACTTACACCATCAGTTCCCCTGGGTCCCAGGCCGTAGGACTCAGACTGAACTACACCACCAACTTCCCTGGGACTCCAGCTCACAGATGGCAGAGTGTGGCATTTTCAGCCTCTATAATTGCATGAGCCAATTCCTCATAATAAAGTTCCTTTTTATATATGTATATATTGGTTCTGCTTCTCTAGCAAACTCTGACTAATATAACCTAGAAAAATTATTTTAGGAAAATTACTTAGCCCCCCGCTTACTCCCCTTTTTTAAAAATTTGAGATAGAGTCTCATCACACTGCCCTGGCTGGAATATAGTGGCTATTCATAGGCACAATCATAACATACTACAGCCTCAAACTCCTAGGCTCAAGCCATCCTCCTGCCTCAACCTCCCCAAGTAGCCAAAACTACAGGTCCACACCACCATCTCTGGCCTAATTACTTAACCTTGTTAAGCCTTATTTTCCTCATCTGTAAATGGGAATAATAGCATCTACTCATAGGATGTTCTGGAGATAAAATGAGTTAATTATACAAAGCATTCAACAGAGGGTCTATCACAAGAATGCTAGTATCATTTATTATAATAAAGATTTATGTGACCATTAAACTAGTTATGAATACAATTTGCATTATTTGGTTCTCAGACATGTCTGCTTTTAATTATTTTACCATGGGATGTAAATGGCAGGGCAGCAATCAACACAAGCTCATCCGGGATTGCATGACTTGAAAGCTGTTTCTGCAGCTCTTTTAAGATGTCACCTTTTACTGAATCATCTTTGGACACTATGAAGAGAATTAATTTTTCCTGATTATACCATGTAACTGCACAAGACTCCACTTGATGGAGTTCTTCAGCAACCTGTAAGAGAGAGTACCCCAATTTGCCAATGAGAACATTTAAAAGCAAGTTTCCTAAATGTTCACATTTTATCTGAAATAAAAACAGTTTAATTAAATTTTGGAGTATACTAAAGAGTTTTTAAAAATTGTTACTATTACTTGCTCACAGGTTTCATGAAATTTTTCAACAAGAATAGGTCCTAAAGTAAAATGAGCCAATTTTTTTTAAAGTATAAAAATATCCATTTTATCAATGAAGAATAACCATCTCTTTATGTTGGGAATAAGGGACACACTAAATTAAATTATCCGCACCTTTTACTATAAATCATCACTAATACAAAAATCTTAAGTGTAAATTATAGAGAACCCTAGTGGCAGATGCTTCTAGTACCTACGTATATTAACAAATATTTAATATTAAAATAGCCTACCTGTTGCACAAGTTCAATGTTAAGGCGTTTGCCGTGACGCTTGATCTGACTGTCCTTTCGTCCCAAGAAAAATATCTCTCCATCTTTCACCGTCACAAAATCTCCTGTGGCTCGCATTGTACCGAGTGGCACTGTCACTTCATCGTCAAGAAAACACACTCTGTTTCTGCCACCTTCCCAAGATATAAACACTAATGTCATAAAAATTCATGGAAAATAATATTAAAAACCATCAAATCAAGAACATCTCCAAAAGTTCGGTTACTAAGTTTCAAAACTTATATTAAAAAGGGGGCCCATTTTTAAATGTTATCTGATAAAATTAGACACAGTAACCTCAGTAAATGAGCAAACGGATGAAATAAAATTTGCTTCTAAAAAGATATCGAACTTTTTTCTGGGTGTGGTGGTTAACACCTGTAAATCCCAGCACTTTGGCAGGCCAAGGCGAGAGAACGGCCTGAGCATAGGGGTTTGAGACCAACCTGGACAACTTGGTGAGATCCTGTCTCTATAATAAACCAAAACATTAGCTGGGCATGGTTGCACGCCCATGGTTCCAGATACTTAGAAGGCTAAGGCAGAAGAATTGCCTGAGCTCAGCAGGTTGAGGCTGTGGTGGTCATGAGCATGGCACTACACTCTAGCCTGGGTGACGAGTGAGACTCTGACTCAAAAAAATAAAATTAAATAAATAAAAAATAAAGATATAGAACTTTTTAAGTTCTTAGACTACTGATTAAATATAATTTGGCTATAAATATAAAAGTCCAAGTTACAGTTTCTAAATTACTTTTGTTAGAGTATTAGACACTATTATCTGAAATAACTATGGTAACTTTGTCAAAACTTTGTTTTCTGACTATGAGAATTAGATTTAAAATTATCATCACTGAAAAGCATACTAGACATAAGAAAAACAGAAAAGAAAACATTAACACATCAGATTTTTTCTTGAAAAAAATATTATTCCCAACCAACAAATATAAAACAACCTATGAATACTTGGCCACTGCCTTCTTGAACTGTTAAACCATCAGTATCTCGGACTTCAACTACTGTTCCAAGCAATGGACATCCCAGTTGTACAGGCAAGTCACATCTATGAAAAACAAGGCCCAAAGCAGATTGAAATTTTTTCATTTGAATAGGTTGTTTCTCAATATATTTAAATCACATAGTTCTGAATAAAGAAAAACATTTGTTATACTATAATTCAAAGATTAACAAGAGGAAAAGGTTAGGTGGAAAGGTTATCATACATGTTATTCATTACTGTTTAGTCACAAAAAGTTCTAGCAGGATCTTAGCACTTGTTATAATAAGAAAGGTACTGAATTCCCAACTTAAAATACTAAATAAAACAGTGTTTCTAAAATTATTATCCCAGTGCATATCAAAACCACTGTTAGTGTTAAAAGCCTGGAAATAGTCTCTCTCCTCTCTAGTATAAATAAAACTCTTACTTCAAAGTACAGTTAAGAAGCTTCTCTGGAATCCTATAAAAGGTCGCCCAACTTGATACTTCTGTGATACCATAAATATTAAATATTTGTGTCTTATTGCCTTCTTCTCTCCAACTCTTGAGGACAGTCAGTGGTGGAAATGCTTCTCCACCAAGGACTAACACCCGAAGAGACGTGCTGACAGATAAAATGGTTGACTTGATAAGCTGAGATCCAAATCTTCTAAGCAATGTTGGTGTGGCCTGCAGATACATTTAAAATAAATCATTATTTTTCCCTCAGTTCTTTAAAAAGGCAAACACACTGTAATTATCAGTTCCAAGCTTAACATTTAAAGTTCACATAGAAATTAAGGCTGTGTTTATCAAACGGCAAATCACATTTGGAAGACTACTGACATGGCATTATCTTCTTAATGTGGGTATCAGTTATGTTTTAGCAAAAAAGCAAAACAGTCATGTTTTATTATATAGTTTACACAAAAGGTTTATAGATAAAAAGGGAAAAAATCTATAAAAATCAATTTACATTTCCTTTCCCATTAGCTCAGTATAGAAAGTATAAAAAAGGCTTTAAAAATGCCCCTCAGCAGCCGGGCTCTGTGGCTCAGCCTGTCATCCCAGCACTTTGGGACCCCGCGAGTTTGAGACCAGGCCGGGCAACCTGGCGAGACCTCGTCTCTACAATAAACTCAAGAAATTAGCTGGGTGTGGTAGCATGTGCCTATATTTCCGGCTACTTGGAAGGCTGAGGTGGAAGGGTCATTGGAGCCCAGCAGGTAGATACTGTAGTGGCCATGAGAGTGCCACTGCACTCCAGCCTGGACGACTAAGTGAGATTCCAACTAAAAAAATAAAATAAAATAAAAATGCCCCTGAGCAAAACAATATGAATAATAAAGATTTTTTCTTTTTTTTTTTTTTGGGTCAGAGTCTCACTCTGTCGCCCAGGTTGGAGTGCAGTGGCACGCTCATAGCCACCACAGCCTCAACCTGCTGGGATCAGGTGATCCTTCTGCCTCAGTCTTCCAAGTAGCTGGAACTACAGGAGTGAGCCACCACATCCAGCTAATTTTTCTTGATTTACAAGGTCTCATCAAGTTGCCCAGACTGGTCTTGAACCCCTGGGCTCAGGCAATCCTCTCGCCAATGCCTCTCAAAGTGCTGGGACTGCAGGTGTGAGCCACCATGCGCAGGTAAATAAAGATTTTTAACAAAAGCTTTACTGAGGTATAACTGTTACATAACAAACTATTTTAAGTGTATAATTTAATATGTTTTGATATATGTATGTACCAATGAGACCATCACCACAATTCACATAATTAACACACCTGTCCTAGTCTATTTAGTTGGATCACTATAGCAAAAATACCACAGACTGGGAAATTTATTAGGAACAGAAATTTACTGCTCACAGTTCTTGAGGCTGGGAAGTCTAAGATCAAGGCAACGGCAGTTTCAGTGTCCAGTGAGGCTCTGTCTGCTTCACAGATGGCACTACTTGCTGTGTTTCACATGGCAGAGGGGACATACAAGCAGCCTCAGGCCTATTTTAAAATTTCATCATCCCATTCATGAAGACCCCATACTCATGACCTAGTGACCTCCTAAACACCCCACATTCTAATACCAACACACAGGGGATTAGATTTCAGCATATGAATTCCAGATAGACACACACATTCAGACAACAGCAATGTCCATCACTCCTAAAATTATCTGTACCCTTGGAATTCCTCCCTTCAACTGGACCCCTTTTGCAGACAGCCAATACTTTATTTTCTGCAACTATAGATCAGTTGGTATGTTGTATGAGTCTACTTATATATATTATCTAATGATATATAAGTATGAATAGAAATTATGCTGATATATTCATAAGTAGCAACCTAAGATTTTACCCTAATTAAAATTTATAGGCAAATTTCAATTGTCTTGGCTTAATTTCTGGTGTTAAGGATAATTCAACTTTGAACTCAACAAATAAATGGCATCTGTGAATATTCAGCAAGATAAAACATGAAAATACTTTTCAAACATCATAAACTGAAATGATAAATTCAGAGGCAAAATACAAGTCAATATCTTCTGCTACTGAATCATTCTAGACATACAGAAACAGTACTTAGGAAATAATTTTTTAAATTGGGAATGCTAAGATTTCCTCCAAATTTTGTAAGAAAAAAACTCATGAAAATGGGAAACACTATTATCCTCATATGTTCCTAGCTAGCAACCTAAGATTTTACTATGATGAAAATGTTTTACTTGACTAGTCATGGTAGTTCACACCTATAATCTCAGCACTTTGAGAGACAGAGGCAAAAGGATTGCCTAAGCCCACAGGTTGAAGAACAGCCCAGACAACTTGGCAAGACCCCATCTCTACAATCAATCACGCACACACAAAAATTCGCTGGGTCTGGTAGCATGCACCTGTAGTTCCGGCTACTTTTAAGGCTGAGGCAGAAGGATCGCCTGAGCCTAGCAGGTATATGCCAGGGTGGCTGTGAGTGTGACACTGCACTCCAGCCAGGGCAACGGAGACTCTAACCCAAAAAAAATTTTAAAAAAGCATCAAGCTAAAAAATCAAAAAAGAAAAGCTTCAAGCTTAAATAATATAACTTTGCTACCCAGAATATGTAAATATAAAATTTCCAGATACATTCTAGGCTTATAATAAAAATCAACCCTTTCTTTCCCAAGAAACTCCTTACTCCTGAAACAAATAAAAGAGGCCTTTAATTTCCTCAAAAGCTTTGTCTATTTCACTTTGGGGCCCTGCCCCCTGACACTAATTCAAGATATTCTGTTCTTCTCAATTTTCACCACTTTAGTAGTATGTGTTCAAGCGCTTTTAAGATCCTTGCTTCATGTTCAGAACCAACTAGGTCTGCATAAGGATATATATTTTTAAAATTTCATTTTATTATAGGAATTTGGAGTATGAGTGAATATTAACAACATAAGTAGGCTGCATGAAAGTGAAGTTTGAGCTTCTAAACCAGCCCTCACTCTTGCTGGTAATAACCCAAGTATCTTTGTGTCGTCACTTGGCCCCTGCCCTCTTCCCTCCTTCTTCCCTAATAGTGCCCAGGTATATGTTAAAGTATAAAAGTATATACCAAAGTGGCCAGGCTCGGTGGCTCAGCCTGTAATCCTACGCCTTTGGGAGGCTGAGGTGAGTGGATTGCCTGAGCCCGCGGGCTCGAGACCCGCCTGGGCAGACAAGACCTCATCTCTACAATAAATCAAAAATTAGCCGGGCGTGGTAGCACGCGCCTGTAATTCCAGCTACGTGGAAGGCTGAGGCGGAAAGATCACTGGAGCCCAGCAGGTCAAGGCTGCGGTGGCCGGGAGCGGCCACTGCACCCCAGTCTGGGCGACAGTGAGACTCCAACTCAAAAAAAAAAAGTATATACCAAAGCAAAAATCTTTGATGACTTATATATCATTTGATAAGAAATTTGACTTGGGAGAGAAAAGATGAACCCTGACAACAAAGCTGAAACTCACTATGAAAAAAGACATGACTCATACAAAGGAAAGGATAGCAGTCAGTTTCTATACTTCTCTTACTTTCTCAAACTAAGTCAGCAGGGCATGGTGGCTCAGGGCCTGTAATCCCAGCACTTTGGGAGGCTGAGGTGAGAGGACTGCCTGAGCTCATGGATTCAAGACCAAACTGGGCAACACAGCGAGACCTCGTCTCTACAATAAACTAAAAAATAAAATTAGCAGGGCGTGGTGGCACATGCCTATGGTTCCAGCTACTTAGAAGGCTGAGGTAGAAGGATCGCCTGAGCCCAGCAGGTTGAGGCTGCTGTGGCTGTGAACATGCCACTGCACTCCAGCCTGGACAACAGAGTGAGACTCTGACTCAAACAACAATAACAACAACAACAACAACAAAGTCAAAAGTGATCTGCTGATCATATTTCAAATAAGTTTTGTGAGTTAAATAAAATCTCCATGAAACATGCAAAGCTTGCTGGGAATAGAGTAAGTTAATATCAGTTTCTCAGAAAAATCTGACCCCAGGAAGGTCCAAAACAACTGCTGGTTGGGCTCGGTGGCTCAGCCTATAATCCCATGCTTTGGGAGGCCAAGGTGAGTGGATTGCCTGAGCCGGCAGGTTCAAGACCCGCCCGGACAACTTGGCGAGACCTCATCTCTACAGTAAATCAAAAAATTAGCCGGGCTCGGTAGCTCAGCCTGTAATCCTGCGCCTTTGGGAGGCTGAGGTGAGTG
>NW_007062282.1:45634-63278 GCF_000164805.1 Carlito syrichta
TCTAACTCAAAAAAAAAAAAAAATTAGCCGGGCATGGTAGTGCGCGCCTGTAGCTCCAGCTACTTGAGAGGAAGGATTGCCGGAGCCCAGCAGGTCAAGGCTGCAGTGGCCGGGAGCGTGCCACTGCACTCCAGTCTGGGCAACAGGGTGAGACTCCAACTCAAAAAAAAAAACAACAACTACTGCTAAAGTAAATTTATCTGAGATTGTGCTACCACGTTAAGCAAGGGAATGAGATTTAAAGAGGTAGAAATCACTGACTTCACACAGAAGGAAGGTCTCCTTCCCTTTCAGTAACTAGCCCTCAAATCTATCACAGTACTTTGCAAATGTTCCCTGAGAAACATGTTCCTTTAAATTTACAGGAAAATAAAACAGTTATAGTAAAATCTTACCCAGATTCACAGAATGACTCACTGATAAATGAGAACTTATATCCAGTGATACCCAACAAGCCACATTTCTTGCTGTACTCAATTCCTATATTTATAAAAATATATATGTGAATATATATAAACATATATATATAAGTATATGAATATATATGTATTTTAGGAGGAAAACATATTGTCTAAAATAAGTGACAAATTTTGTCTTTGAAGCAGAAATGTAAGAGCTTCTCCAGTCTTATTATACCAGATAAAAATCTGAAATTTCTGGTTTATCAAAACAGATAATGGAAATGACTAAGATGTGCGTATGCACACAGGTGCATGGATACAAAAGCTATGATCTGAATGCTTGTGTCCCCCTACAAATTCATATTGAAATCCTAACCCCCAACGTGACAGTATTAAGGAGGTGGGGTCCTTGAGAGGTGAGTAGGTCATGAAAGATTTAGGGCCCATAAAAAACCCTTTCTACCATGGGAAGCCATGGTGAAAAGAAAACAGTCTATGAATCAGTGAGAAGGCCCTCAGTAGGTATCAAATCTGCTGGTGACTTCATCTTGGATTTCCCACCTCCAGAAATGTGAAAAATAAGTTTCTATTGTTTAAAAACTAAGCAGTTTATGGCATTTTGTTATAGCAGCCCAGATGGACTAAGACATACATACATACAAGGAATATGTTACACTGTCTTATTTAATTCTTACTATTAGTTGAGATGGAAATTACTTCCATTTGCAGATAAAATTTAAGGCTCACAGCAGTTATACACTTAACTATGATATCTACATATCATAACATGCACATAATTTTGTTAATTTTCTCTAGTACTTTTTATCACCTACACTGTAATATTGTAAGGTTTAAGTGTCAGTCACATACTTGTGTACCTGTTTGACCTAATCATCAGTCAGGTACACATTTAAATAATTTAAGGCCAGGCACAGTGGCTCATGCCTGTAATCCCAGCCCCTCGGGAGGCCGAGGTGAGAGGACTGCCTGAGCCCAGGAGTTGGAGACCAGCCTGGGAAACTTGGCGAGATCTTGTCTCTACAATAAAAATAAAATATGCCGGGCTCGGTGGCTCAACCTATAATCCCACACCTTTGGGAGGCTGAGGTGAATGGATTGCCTGAGCCCGCGGGTTCGAGACCCGCCTGGGCAGGCAAGACCTCATCACCACAATAAATCAAAAAAATTAGCTGGGCGTGGTAGTTCCAGCTACTTGGAGGGCTGAGGTGGAAGGATCACCGGAGCCCAGCAGGTCGAGGCTGCGGTGGCCAGGAGCAGCCACTGCACTCCAGTCTGGGCGACAGAGTGAGACTCCAACTCAAAAAAATGAATAAATAAATAAATAAAATAAATAAAGAAATAAAAATATTAGCCAGGCATAGTGGCACACACCTGCAGGTCCAGTTACTTGGAAGGCTGAGGTAGAAGGATCACCTGAGCCCAGCAGGTTGAGGATGCAGTGGCTGTGAATGTGTAACTGCACTCTAACTTGGGCAAAAGTGAGACTTCAACTTAAAAATAATAATAATAATAACTTAAAAGACAAAATTTCAAAAATATTTGTTTCTGTAGGTTAATGTAAAATATATTGATGCAAAAACAAGAAAATCTATATGTCTAATTAAATTATAATTTATTTATACTAACTTTTTGTGAACAACACACTACACATAAATTTTAAGATAGAAAAGGTGGCATAACCCTCTTAAGTCCAACAGATTTGAGCCAAAATCAAGTTCCTCTAGTTACTATAATATGCACAAAACACACAATAAAATAATTTTCTACACATAATTAACTAATTTTTGTTTCATTTTCAAATAAACGGAAAAGAGACACCATGAGGAGATAGCCCTTGAGAACCTGCATTATATTAATCCACTGTAAAGGACTATAGGAATATAAAATATTCTCAAAAACACTTAAGATGTTGAATAATGAAAAACAAAACATTTCCTTTGCTCCTAAATGTACCTGCAAAACAGTCACTCTGTGATGGGAAAAGAGAACCACAGCTAACTTTGATGAAAGCACTTTGACAGAAGTTGGGACAATAAGCAGAGAGGCACCACTTGATAGAGCAACAAACATTTCCACAACAGAAGGATCAAAGGTCAGAGGTGACGCTAGAAACAAAACATCTTCTTGGGTGACGTCAAAAAGTACCCTAAGGCAAAACAGAATGTAGTTAGGAGAAACGTGAAACATTTGATAAATGCACATCACTGAAAAGTTTCTGAATGCTGACCACATGTTATTCTTCCCTTTTAGATTAGCCAAAATAGTGTTATCAAAACTCAGGAAATCTCTATGAAAAAACCAAAAGCATTTACCAGACACATTTTATCATCTGTAACTATTTCTGATGTGTCAACTTGGTTTGACAGAACCGCCATTCCCAGAATCCCTCTCTAGGGTGTGTCCCCTCAGGGAGGGCAACAAGGGATATTCCCCTGACAGGTGGAGAAAAGAAGAGGGACAGCTGCTGCCCGGCAGCACACACATCTCCTTTGAGCAGCTATTACATCAAACCCCAAAGTCCTTCATCAGCTGATCTTAAATTAATCAAAAGGGAGATTTTGGTGAGTTGCCTGAATTTACTTGGAAGGCTTTTAAAAGGAGTCTTAGGCCTTCTCTGAAGAAGAGACCCAAGCAGCAGCTGGGTCTGCAGTTAACATCCCTTCTCCCTGGATCTGATTTTGCTGCAGCAAGCCATGCCCACAGCTTTCAGGCTGCTCGTCATCCCCCTGACTGCTTGCCCTGTGGACTTTAGATTTGCTTAGCCAGCCCCCACAAATGTGTAAGCCAGCTCACTATAATAAATCCCTGATATGTCTTCCTGGTTCTGTTCCCCTAGTAGAATCTTTATTTTGTGGCACTTATTCAGTGATGCTTAACAGAGACCTCTGATGCCCTCTCCCAATATTTGGCGTATCTGAACAAAAAGAAAAACAAGAATATGTATGGTTAGGACAGTCAGTGTTGAGCCTATGGAACTGCTTTCCATTTGAACACACAAATACATCTAACAACAGGGATTACCTTAACTTCAAAAGAGCTTCAAGTATGGAATAAAGATTTTTAAAAATTTAACTATGGTATATTTGTGTCTCGGGTAAAATGAAAATTGATTACATGATAAAGGTGTAGGGGCTGAAAGTATGTGTTACCTTTCCTCTCCATCAAAAGGGTCATGGCCAACACTAGAGAGTTTAATAAGAGGAAAGTATAAAACATTTATTTAATCAAAGATTTACAAGACATGGGAGGCTTCCAAATGAAGACTCAAGGCAAAAGTGTTCATTTTTATGCTAAGATTCAATGAAGAGTAGACAGCATGTGGAAATGTAATTGGAGGCTGGGCTCAGTGGCTCAGCCTGTAATCTCAGCAGCATCTTGGGAAGCGGAGGTGAGCAGATTGCCTGAGTCCATGGGTTCCAGACCAGCCTGGGCAACTTGGCAAGATTTTGTCTCTACAATAATAAAAAAGTAATCCCGCGCCTTTGGGAGGCTGAGGTGAGTGGACTGCCTGAGCCTGCGGGTTCGAGAACCGCCTCGGCAGTGAGACCTCATCTCTACAATAAATCATAAAATAAAATAAAAATATAAAAAAATTAGCCGGGCGTGGTAGCACATGCCTGTACTTCCAGCTACCTGGAAGGCTGAGGCGGAAGGATTGCTGGAGCCCAGCAGGTCAACGCTGGGGTAGCCGTCCAGCCTGGACAACAAAGTGAGACTCCAACTCAAAACATAAACAAACGAAATGTGATTGAACAAGAGGAAATGAGCTTAAGAGTAATAGACTGAGAGGGAAAACCCTGAAAGGACTGTTTGTCCAGATTCTTCTTGGCCTCTATGTGTGGCATTCCATCCTCTTGGGTGCAGGGCAGGACACCTTCAGGAATGAGGACCTTCTGATCTACTTTCAGATAAAGTGGGTCAGAGAATTTCTTCATGGCCAGCTCTTACACAGAAAGGTGGGGGAAAGTTAGCATAATATTTCTAGGTTTTATGACTGGCTTTGGGGGAGAAGGCTCCTAATTTCTATGACCTGAGTCAGGAAGAAAGGGAGGCAGAAGGTCACAGAGAGACTTTGCTTTGGAAGGCCTTTCAATGTCCTCAGTTCAAGGTTCTCAGCATGCCCAAGTGCCATGCTTTGGAATACTGTTTTCTGGGCCCAAAAAAGACAACACTCAAACTTCAATTTGCAAAGGAATTGTTCCTCACAAATACTGTCTGGTTTCCTAGTTAGATATTTAGAGAAGAACAACCTTCCTAACAGGTTTCTAACAAGGCTTAAGCTCCGAAAATATTTGTAGTGTCTCAATTCTATGAACAAAAATAGGCAATCGTAAGCATACATGGAGGATACATGCTCCATCCATGTTCATTCCAAGAAAGCAGTTTAAGGTGTATTCAGTATGGGAAAAGGTGACAAAAGAGAAGAGATGGATTTTAAGGGAGGAAAAAGGCAGAACGGAACAATGTTCGAACATGCTACTTGTGAGGCTTAGTGCCAACACATGAAGCAGGTATGGTTATGTGAGGACCCACTCACAACTCCAGGGTTCGTATGAAGATTATTTTACACTAAAAACATTTTAGAACAACAGATGCAGAAAGAAACCTTCACAGAGCATCCCTTATCTGACTAAAAGCAGAAACTTCTAGGAGATAAGGCTGCCAAAATCTTCTTCTTCATAGTGCTTTTCACTCCCAGGAAGACCAAGAGTAAACCTACCATCCATCCCGCTCTGGGGAGAGTTTCATGGCCATGAAGAAGACAGAAAGACCACTGTACCTGTATTTGAGTTGGAGTCTCACTGTCACCCAGACTGGAGTGCAGTGGCACACTCCCGGCCACCACAACCTCAACCTGCTGGGTTCTAGCAATCCTCCCGCCTCAGCCTTCCAAGTAGCCAGAACTACAGGCATGCATTACCATGCCCAGCTAATTTCTGATTTATTGTAAGACGAGGTCTCACCAAGTTGTCCTAGTGGGTCTTGAAGCTGCGGGCTCAGGCAATCCACTTGCCTCGGCCTCCAAGTGCTGGGATTACAGGCTAAGCCACTGAGCCTTGCCCACAAACTTTCTTATCTCCTGTATGTTTCCCTGAAAACCCATTTGTTTTTCCTAAAAGTCCAGTTGTTCTTCCTATAGAAGCCTTTTCTCCCCCACACCTTTTCCCTATTAACTCAGGCATATAAGCATCTAATTTTAACCATTTAGGGAGCTACTTCTTTTGTAAACTGCTATGTGCATATAAATAAACTTTCTCCTTTTGTCTTATGGCAGTTTAATCAGCAGGCCCCCAGGCACAGCCTCAGAGGATAGGGAAAAAGTTCTCTCTCCCCTACTTTAAAATGGGAAGTTCAGCGAGGTTAAGTAACTTGTGCAAAGTCATAAACGTCAACTAATTCTTAAATATTTTAAAGATAGTTATCCTTACTTCAATAAATCAGACCAAGTCCTTTCCTAGCTGAGACTATTATGCTCTGTGGAGGTAGCAATGCCTCTTACCAACATAAGCAAGAACACTCAGCCTTGTCTCATTAACAGGTTGTTCTGGTAATATTTGGGGAATTAGCAAGAGAAATAAGATAGTTCTAAGGTATGCCTGAAATTGACTACTTCCTAGCTTAGTGATTTAAGTCTCAAACAAATGGAGACCTCATCTCAACAATAAATCAAAAAAACTAGCCAGGCATGGTGGCTCGCACCTGTATCAGCTACTTGGAAGGCTGAGGTGGAGGGTCACCTGAGCCCAGCAGGTAAAGGCTGCAGTAGCTGTGAGCGTGCCACTGCACTCCAGTATAGGTGACAGTGAGACTCTGACTCAAAAAAAAAGTTACAATCCACCAGCTTCCTCCAATACCAAAGAATGGAGACACCTTTTATCCTCATTGTCCTGGGCTATCTCAAGAAGAGGGAGTCCAGTCAGCATTTGAAATGCCAGTCCCTCCCATCTCGTGGCATCTTACTCCCTTGACAGCACTCTGACTATTTAATTGTTCAAAGCAACCCTTTCTACTAATTCCCTACCCTCAGCCTATAAATCTCTCCCATCTTAAAACAAAGACAAAAAACTACACCCAGCCCAGAGTTTCTTCTTTCTTTCCCATTAAAACCAGTTTCTAGACATTAATACTTGACTTTTGTTACCTCCCTTTCCCTCTCTCTCGTTCCTGTATCTCCAGCCTAATGTGCCCTTGACCTCGGGCACTTAGAAGTCACTAAAGACCATCCTATCAATTACAGACATCTTTCTCTAAGGCATGTAACTACCCTCTTTTAGACCTGTATGTGCTCTCCAATACAGTAGTGCACACTGAGCCCTAAAAATGTGGTTAGTCCACACTGAGATGTGTAAGTGTAAAATATATGCCAGATTTTGAAGATAATTAGTATAAAACAGAAATTTAAAATACTGATAATGCTCCTATTCATTACATATAGAAATAATGTTTTGGATAAGTTACGTTAAACAAAATATATTGGTAAAGCTAATTTCACTGAATTCTTTTTACTTTCAAGTCACTGAAAATTTAAAATGACATAAAGTTACATGTCTCATGAAGTTTCTATTTCTATTTGTTTCTTCCTTTGATATCCGAGGACTACAGCCCTATGGTTCACTTCTTCCTCTCTTTCTTCACAAATTGAGAATCTCAACTTTAGAGACTTCTAACCTCTTGACCATATCGGCAAGCCAAACTCTTGACCATATCGGCAAGCCAAACTCTGCAATACTACTTCAAGAGTCAAGATTTAAAAATGGAAATCTTTTGGCCAGATGCGGTGGCTCACACTTATAATCCCAGCACTTTGGGAGGCCGAGGTGAGAGGACTGCCTGAGCCCACGGGTTCAAGACCAGCCTGACGAGACCTCATCTCTACAATAAATCCGCAAATTAGCCGGACTTTGTGGCATGTGCCTGTAGTTTGGGCTACTTGGAAGGCTTTGCCTGAGCCCAGCAGGTAGGCTATGGTGGTCGTGAGTGTGCCACTGCACACCAGCCTGGGTGACAGAATGAGACTCTAACTCAAAAAAAAGGGGAAAAAAAGGAAATCTTTCCATGGCTCCCCATCATCTACCAGATTAAGTTCAACCTTCAACTGGGCGTACCAAGCTCCTGCCCTCCCACTCTTTCCCAAGCCCTGCTCTGACACATTCTAGCAGGACAAACTCCGTATGTCTCCCATAGCTCTGCCAGTACCCCTGCCAGGAAAATCTTTCCTTCCTTTTTCTTAATAATTAAGAAGAAATTTAAAAATTAAAAAATAATAATACTTAAGAAGCAAAGCTTGCTACCCTATCATTTATTTGATCTGTCCAGGCCTGGATAAAACAGGTGAAGACCTAATCTGCAGAGAATTAAGTTTAGATAGAGCTGAAACAAGACACTCAACTATTTAAGACTCTCCATTTTGGAACACAAATTATAAAGGACAAATATTTTAAATTCAGTGCATTTCCTTTAAAACACAAGTTCTAAGAAGGATTCACAGTATGAAACTTACTGGAAATGCTGGATATTTGGTACTATACACGCATGTGGCACTCGGACAATCTTTGGGATCCCCGTCGTCCCTGACGTATGTAGAACATAGGCCAAGCAATGCTTTACCCTCACATCCATGTGCTCTTCTGCTTTTCCTTCATTGATGTTCTCAGAACCTCTTCTGTTTTTTTTTTCTTTTTCATATTTCTCTTTCCTATCACTTAGCATCAAGTTCACCTCAACACCTTTCCAATGAAGTCTGAAGAGTCCTAGGTCATTATGTTCTGCTATACATGTACCACGGTTCAATAACGTTTCGTGGGAAGACTTGAATTTCTGTATTAAATGGGGGAGAGTTTACAATATTAATATGTTAAAAGATATTCTTTTTTTACATAGAAGTAATAAGAAATACAGTCATACCCACAGGAGATTGGTTCCAGAACCCCCTTGCATACCAAAATCAGAGGATGAGCAAGTCTTTTACATAAAATGGTACAGTATCTGCATATAACCTATGCACATTCTCCTCTGTAATCACCTCTAGATTACTTATACCTAATTTAAAATACTGTATATAGCGGTTATACAGTATTTTAAACTTTTAATTACTTTTACTGTTGTATTATTTTTTTTTCCCCAAATATTTTTAATCCACAGTTGGCTAAATCCTCAGATGTGGAACCCCAGGATACAGAGGGCTGACAATATTAATTCACTCATTCAACACAATTTTGGAGGGTTAGGAGGAATATTTGCTATGTATTCAGGGATAAAAAGACAAATAAGCCAGGCTCGGTGGCTCAGCCTGTAATCCCGTGCCTTTGGGAGGCTGAGGTGAGTGGATTGCCTGAGCCCGCGGGTTCGAGATCCGCCTGGGCAACTTGGCGAGACCTCATCTCTACAGTAAATCAAAAAATCAGCCGGGCATGGTAGCACATGCCTGTAATTCCAGCTACTTGGAAGGCTGAGGCGGAAGGATCGCCGGAGCCCAGCAGGTCAAGGCTGTGGTGGCCAGAAGCGGCCACTGCACTCCAGTCCGGGCGGCAGAGTGAGACTCCAACTCAAAAAAAAACAAAAACAAAAACAAAACATTAAGCATTCCAACAAAGGTACAGAATTGGGGGAGAGGGAGAAGGTGAGTTGTGTTGTTGACAGGAGATGAAATGGAAATCATAAATAACTTTGTCACTCAGCACTATAGATCTTATAGTTAAAGACCTTAACCCGTAAGTGATGGGATCCAATTGAAGGTGGCAATAGCATAGACTAGACTCTACTCCATCAAGGACAGAATGACAAGACTATGCTAAGTGAGAGTCATTCAGAGGATCTTTTGCAGCAATTTAGATAAGTTATATAGGCCTGACCTACTATTTTGTTGCAACAGAAGTGTTTAGAAAGGGTCCATGAGCAAAAATCATTAAGACATGGCGAATTTCTGGATAAGGAGTCAAAGAAGATTGTTGGATTTCTGGTTCAGGTGATTTGGTGGATAGAGATGAATTAATACAGAAGCAAATCTGGATAAAAGATGCTAAATTCAGTTTGTACGTGCTGAAAGCCAGGTTCCTCTGAATACACTGCTTTAGGTTGATTTTTTAAAAACAGCTTAATGAAACATAACAAGTTTTCATATTTAAAAAATCAATATAAATAACAAGAGAAAAAAGTCACAACCCAGAAGCTGTAGTGTTTTCTGTCTGTTATAAGTGTGTGTATTGGGGGGGATGTGTTATGGCCTGAAATATTAAAAAAATTAAATGCCCACATATTCTTAAGCCCTAACTCAAAACCATCCTTCCCCACTAAAATTTTACTAGATCTACTAGATTTACTTTGCTTAGGACAATATCACACTATGTAACCTTACAGGTTCAGGAGTATTAACCCTTCCTCTCCAACGATATTAAGGAAAGCTGGAAGGCTTACATACCAATGCCCTCCCAGTCACCCTGTCTCTAATATGGGGTTTCTCAACTTCAACACTTCTGACATTTTAGACCAGATCATTCTTTGTGGGATGCTGTCTTGTACACTGTAGGACTTTTAGCAGCATCCCTGGCTTCTACCCACTAGATGTCAGTAGAGGCCACTTCCATCATTATAAAAAAATATATATCTCTAGGTATTGCCAAATGTCTCCAGGGAGGCAAGACAGTCCCCAGTTGGGAATCACTGCTCTAGCAGATGGTAGGCATACATATAATATGCATATACATAATAAATGCTTACTGACTGTTCCTGTGTTAACTGAAGGAAGACACACCATTACTGAAATCATGGAATAGGAAGCAAGAGACTTTTACAGGATTTTGCTATGTACACAATTCCTTACTATCTGCAATCATAAAGAATACCTTGATATTTACAAATGTTACTCACACCCAGCCACCTCTTTTATAACATTTTTTTTTTTTTGAGTTGAAGTCTCACTCTGTCACCCAAGCTGGAGTGCAGTAGCACACTCACAGCCACTGCAGCCTCGACCTGCTGGGCTCAGGCGATCCTTCCACCCCAGCCTTCCAAGAAGCTGGAATTACAGGCACGTGCCACCATGTCCAGTTAATTTCTTGATTTATTGTAGAGATGAGATCTCACCAAGTTGCTCGGCTGGTATCAAACCCGTGGGTTCAGGCAATCCTCTCACCTCAGCCTCCCAAAGTGCTGGGATTACAGGCCACGCTCTTGACCTTTTTATAACATTTGCAACAAAGTTGCTCAGAAAAATAAAGGTTGCGTCCCATTTCAGTTTTGCTTACTTATGAACAAAAGAATAATCAATTTGAGGAACACAGGAGAAAATGTTGGCCAAATACTGATGTTTAGTTCAAAAACATTTCTTAACCAAATTAATACTTCAGTTGTCTCTTTCTAAAAGCCTTACTCTAATACACATGATTCTCTAGCAAGGCCCCCATATCTCTCAAGCTCTTGACACTTCTTATCCCTATAAACATAACACAGAATGTATTTATGTTACCATCCCCACACACAAATTGGTTCATATAGAAAATGGACACAAAAGAGGCTGAAGTGCTAAATTGAATATATTTTCTTTTTTTATGACTGGAGTGCCACCCAGTCTGGAATGCAGTGACATTATCACAGCTCATTGCAACCTTGACTCTGGGTTCAAGCAATCCAACCGCCTTAGCCTCTCAAGTAGCTGGAACTACAGGGGCGCACCACCACAACCAGTTTATTTCTCTGTTTTGTAGAGATGAGGTCTATGTTGCCATTGGCTGGTCTTGAACTCCTGGTCTCAAGTGATCTTCCTGCCTTGGTAAAGCAACATTTTATAAACAAAAAATAAATAAAAGCGAACATGGGATGCATCTTGCTGAACATACAATACCAACTTCTACACCCAAGTAGTATTTCTTGGCTACATCTTTGGTTGGTAGTTGTAATGTTTGGAGATGCCGAAAGAGGCACAGGACAAAGGGCCGGTATAAACCAAGTGTTTACTGGGGGAGAAAACTCCTGGGTGAGGTCCCGTGGTCCAAGAAGATGGGGCCAGGGCAGTCGTGCCCAAGGAGGGGCAGCTTAGGTTTTTAAGGGTGCTGTATCTGGGAGGGTGTTGGGGGCGGCAGCGAAGTGGGGAGACAAAGTGTCACGTCCGGCATGGGCTGGAAGCGTCACGTCTGGCGTGGGCTGGAAAGTCCCTGTCTGGCCCTTCTGGGCAGCTGGCGGCAGGTTCCGGGTAGCTTCCAGCAAGGTATGTGGATGTGGGCTCGGGGTGGAGGGGCGCATAGGGGATCGGTGGCTGGAGGGGCAGATGGGGGAAGGTGGGTGCTACTTTCCTCCGAACCTAACAGTAGTCACTTAAGAATTAAAAAAATAGCTGAGCTTTCGGGGTTTAAGACCAGCCTGGCAACTTGGTAAGACCTCGACTCTATAATAAATCAAAAAATTAGCCAGGCATAGTGGAACACGCCTGTGGTTCCAGCTACTTGGAAGGTTGAGGCGGAAGGATCGCTTGAGCCCAGCAGGTAGAGGCTGTGGTGGTCATGAGCGTGCCACTGCACCCCACCAGGGTGTCAGAATAAGACTCTGACTCAAAAATAAATACATAAATAGGCCTGGTGCAGTGGCCTATGCCTATAATCCCAGCACTCTGGGAGGCTGAGGTGAGAAGATCGCCTGAGCTCACAGGTTTGAGACCAGACTGAACAACTTTGTGAGACCTCATCTCTACAATAAATCAAAAACTTAGCCAGTCATGGTGGTGAATGCCTGTAGTTCCAGCTACTTGTAAGGTTGAGGCCTAAGGATTGCCTGAGCCCAGCAGGTTGAGGTAGTGGTGGCCGTGAGAGTGTCACTGCACTCAAGCCTGGGTGACAGAGTGAGACTCCAACTCTAAATAAATAAATAAAAATAAATTTAATTTTCCAGAAATATCTGCTCTAAATGGCAGTCTCTCTTTTTTTTTTTTTTGAGTCAGTCTGAATCTCACTCTGTCACCCAGGCTGTAGTACAGTGGCATGCTCATAGCCACCACGGCCTCTCTCTGCTGGGCTCACACAATCCTGGTAACTGGAACTACAGATGTGTGCCACCATCAGCTAATTTTTTGATTGATGTAGAGATAAGGTCTTGCCAAATTGAACAGGTTGGTCTCAAATCCATGGGCTCAGGCAATCCTCTTGCCTCCAACTCCCAAAGTCCTGGGATTAGAGGCGTGAGCCACTGTGCCAGGCCCAGTCTCTTTTTCAAAATTTAAGCTAGGTTATAATTTTTTACTGTTGCTGACCACCGTAACTGCTATAAATATACAAAGATAAAAGTTTTCAATATAAAATTTTTCCAGTATAGGAAATACTTCAGAATGCAAAAGGAGATTCAAAACAATGCAGAATAAATTATCATAAGGCTAACAGACACATTCATACTATTGAGCAGTGGCTCTCAATAGAGTGTAGGGGGCGGAAGGTTTCTTCTAGGGATATTTGGCAATGTCTGGAGACATTTTTGATGTCACAACTGTGAGGTACTACTGACATCTACTGAGTGGAGGACAAAGGAACTGCTAAACCTCCTATAATGTACAGGATACCACACAAAACAGTTACGTGACCTTAAATGTCTATAGTGAGGAGACTGAGAAACCCTGCCAGATTTAGCAAATTTAGGAATCAAGATGCAGGGAGGAGGGAACCCTTCAATTGGAAGATAAATGGAATCCAAAAAACAACTGAAATATCCAGACTTACATTCATTTGTTTTTTCTCAACAAGTATATACTTTAGATGACATTTCTTCATAAAATAAGTTGATAATGATGGTGAGGAATCTGGATCAATAGGAACATAGGCAGCAGGGACCTGGAGAATTCTAAAGAAACAAGCACAGAGTCAGCATAGAATGTCTGTTGAAAATCATCTTAAGGGGCAACCCCTTTGGGTCCCCTCCCACTGTGGGAGCTTTTCTGTCCTCAATAAATCCTGCTTTCTCACTTAAAAAATAAAATAAAATAACCATCTTAAGCATTTCTATTTCTCTGTGCACTGTACTATTTATCAGAAATGCCCAATTTTTCACTGACACATCTTTGGTTATAAATATTGTTATTTTATCTTGCTGTTAACAAATATACTGAGTATTTACTACATTACATTCTCATCACTTAATGAAAAGAAACACAATTTTTGCAAGTCAATGTGTTACAGTATAATATGCCAGGATAACTGGCTACTACTAAAATACAAACAGGTAGCAGAGTCTATTTCAATGTTCATCTGTCTATGTAAGATAACATAAAAGGGGCTAAACATCCACATGCAACTTATTCATATGTAGATTATTATAATCTGCATACTGCAAAAGATGTATTTCCCCAAAAACAGCCAGGGATGGTGGCTCACGCTAGTAATGCCAGCACTTTTGGAGGCCAAGCCTGGAGGATCGAGCCTAGGAGTTTGAGACCAGCCTGGGCAACACAGTGAGATCTCGTCTCCACCCAAAAAAAAAAAAAAAAAAGTTTTTAAATTAGCCAGGCATGGTGGCATGTACCTGTAGTCTCAGCTACTCGGAAGGCTGAGGCAGAAAGATCATCTGAGCTCAAGAGGCCAAAGTTGCAGTGAGCCGATAGTGCCACTGCACTCCAGCCTGGGTGACAGAGTGAGATTCTGACTCCAAAAATTGAATAAACAAACAAACAAATAGAACAGTTACTTCCAAACAAACAAGCAGCTACTTCCAATATAGTGTATAGATTAAAAAATATAAATTAACTTAAAGTAATATTAAATTTATAGTTCTAAAAATATTACCCTAAAATCCAAGAGGGTAAGTTTATCCCAGGTTGGCAGTAGAGACCAATTTCCCGAATTCCTTTAAATTCACAATGTAATCGCAGAAAATGTGATAATTCTGAAGCAACGTTAATCAAAGTTTTGTAGGTGTAATAAACTGGAGGCTGGTTGTTGCACTCATCAAAACATACAGCAACTTTGTCCAAATAAAGGGAGGCAGCCTGATGCACCAATTCCTGAAGAGTCATTTCACTGGAGTCCATCTAAACATCAATTGGTAGCAGAGAAATATATATACACACACACACACACACACACAGAAATGTTGAGGGGGAAGGGTTTTTAGGGAGCTTGGTGGAAGGACTGAGAGAAGCTTCTCTACAATCTTCTCTCACAAAAATAATCTTATCAAAAACACATAAATGAAGAATCTCTGAACTTATAAAACATCTATGGTAACTTTACTGAGAACAATGACACTGAAAATCAATTTGATACAACCAACCCATGCTGGTTCAGAGCTTGAAAAAATTTGGAAGAAGAGTGATATACATAGATGAGAATGAAACTGGTAAAAATATAGACTTCTCAACCGGGCTCGGTGGCTTAGCCTGTAATCCCGCGCCTTTGGGAGGCTGAGGTGAGTGGACTGCCTGAGCCCGCGGGTTCGAGACCCGCCTGGGCAGCGAGACCTCATCTCGACAATAAATCAAAAAATCAGCCGGGCGTGGTAGCGCATGCCTGTAATTCCGGCTACTCGGAAGGCCGAGGTGGAAGGATCGCCGGAGTACAGTAGGTCAAGGCTGCGGTGGCCGGGAGCGGCCACTGCACTCCAGTCTGGGCAACAGAGTGAGACTCCAACTCAAAAAAAACAAAAAAACAAAACAAACAAAACAAAAATATAGACTTCTCTCTCAATTGACCACAAAACAAAGAAGAAATATAGTAAAAATTAATCAATAAAACCAAACTACACTTAATTTTTAAAATTTCTTTTCAGTTACTGCTACAGATGATTAAGATATGGTGGTCAAAATCCTGAGAAGAGAAAGAAAAGAAAGAGGCCGGACTTCGTGGCTCAGCCTGTAATCCCAGCACTTTGGGAGACAGAGGCAAGTGGATTGTCTGAGTCCCGGGGTTCGAGACCCACCCAGGCAACTTGGCGAGACCTCGTCTCTACAATAAATCAAAAATTATCCGGGGGTGGTAGTGCATGCCTGTAGTTCTGGCTACTTGGAAGGCTGGGATTACAGAAGGATCGCCAGAGCCCATTAGGTCTAGTCTGCGGTGGCCGGGAGCGGCCACTGCACTCCAGTCTGGGCAACAGAGTGAGACACCAATTCAAAAAAAAGAAAGAAAAGAAAAGAAAGAGAGAAAATCCTGGTACATGTACACTGTGGAAAATTATTCAGCCATCAAAAAGAACAAAATAATGTCTTGCAGCAATTTGGATGGAATTGGAGACCATCATTCTAGGTGAACTAACGCAGAAACAGAAAATCAAACACACCCTATTCTCACTTACAAGTGGGTGCTAAACCAAGGATCTACAAAGACACAGAGTAGTATGATGGAAACCGGAGACTCAGGAGGAGGGAGAAAAGGGGTGGAGGGACCAAATATCACCGATAAGGTACAATGTGCACCCATGGGGGTGGAGGGTACACGTAAAGCTCAGACTGAAACTATCTGAACCCCCTAAAGCTATTGAAATAAAAAATGTAAGTTTTCCTCAGACATACAAATCATTATTATATAAGGAAAAATGTCTATAGCATGCAATAAAATTATGGGAAATAGGTTTACTTCCCAACATACAGTTAGCATGGAAGAGTACCTTCCCATCTATGCGATAACTAAGATGTCTTTATATTTCTATTTTATATTTTTGAGGTGGAGTCTCACTCTGTTGCCCAGACTGGAGTGCAGTGGCTGCTCACAGCCACCCTAGCGTCGACCTACTGGGGTCAAGTGAACCTTCCGCCTCAGCCTTCCAAGTGGCTGGCACTATAGGCGCGTGCTACCACGCCAGACTAATTTTTTTTTTTTTTTTAATTTATTGTAGAGACGAGGGCTCACAAAGTTGCCCAGGCTGGTCTCGAACCTGCGGGCTCAGGCAATCCTCTCGCCTCGGCTTCCCAAAGTGCAGGGATTATAGGCTTGAGCCACTGCGCTCGGCCTGTTCTTATATTTTTAATTTCCGCTTTCCCAGTGGCTGCTACAGAAATGTCTTATCGTCTACAATTTTCACTTTCATTCACTGAATCATAAATACATTACCTCCATAAATACATTACTTATTAGATGCCCAAACATTTCTGGGGCCTTATATGGGAAAAAAAAAGAAAAAGCAAAGTCTGGTAAGCAGATTGTATTAATACATGTAATGAGGGCCGGGCGCGGTGACACAGCCTGTGATCCCAGCACTTTGGGAGGCCGAGGCCAGGGGATTGCCTGAGCCCACAGGTTCGAGACCAGCCTGGGCAACTTCGTGAGCCCTCATCTCTACAATAAATCACAGTGGCCGTGAGCGTGCCACTGCACTCCAGTCGGAGAGACAGAGTGAGACTCCAACCAAAAAATATATATATAAAGGGAATGAGGGGGCAGAGGGTCGGAATCACGTGACTCGGCAGACTTCACCCAGGTCGGGGTTGGTCTCCACCGCCCAGCCCGCCAGACTCCACTGACTCGATCGGAGGCCGGGCAGTGGTCCTCAAGCCGAGCAAACCTGCGCAGGTGCAGCCTCTGGCCTCGTCGCACCTCGCCTCCCTCACACAGAGCCCCGCCGGGCACCGGGTTCTGCCCCGACTCATTCAGCAGCTCTCGTGGGGAAAATCCGAGCCCACAGCCCATCCGGGACACTTCTCACTGCTAAGGAGCAGTTTCCCAAAAGCCGTAAACCTACTCCGCAGCGCGACCTCTTACGTCCTCTTCCGCGTCGCGTCGTGACGTCACGCGAGCGACCCCGGGCACGCCACAGCGCCCCTTCTTAAAGCTGTGGCGCCAACTGGAGAGAGCTGTCGGGGAATTCTGTTGGCTTTGGGTGGTCTTGGACGGGGTTTGCAAGGGCTTTGGGGCTGACAAGCTCGGAGCAGTATCCTTTCCTATCCTGGAAAGGCCGGGCGCGCTGGCTCACGCCTATAATCCCAGCACTTTGGGAGACCGAGGTGAGAGGATTACCTGAGCCCTTGGGTTCGAGACCAACTTGGTGAGACTTCATCTCTATAATAAATAAGAAAATTAGCCGGGCGTGGTGGCACGCGCCTGTAGTTCCAGCTACTTGGAAGGCTGAGGGGAAGGATCGCTTGAGCCCGGCAGGTTGAGGCTGCGGTGGCCGTGAGCGTGCCACTGCCCTCCAGCCTGGGTGACAGAGTGAGACTCCGACTCAAAAGAAAAGAAAAGAAACTCTGGACAAAACTCTCTGATTTGGTGTCGCAGACTTCTCGTTCTTTTTTTTTTTTTTGAGTTGGAGTCTCACTG
>NW_007062282.1:63324-73319 GCF_000164805.1 Carlito syrichta
TCCACTCACCTCGGCCTCCCAAAGTGCTGGGATTACAGGCTGAGCCACCGAGCCCGGCGACTTCTCATTCTTAAAGTGGGGATAAAAAAATCGCCGGGGGTTGATGGGAAGAAAGATGAAATCATCGTGAAATTCGAGAATACTAGGCCTCCCGCCGGTGTCCTTTGCTGAGAACCTGCCCACGACGGCTGGGGACTGTGACTGCAGCGGTGACGCCTGCAAACGAAGTCCCTGTCTTTATGAAACTGACATTGTCAGTGGGAAGAAGATGGAAAGGATAGCCAAGGAATTTGATAAATTTCTTTCTGATTAGATTTTGTTTGTTTTTTTTTTTTGAGTTGGAGTCTCACTCTGTTGCCCTGGCTGGAGGGCAGTGGCACGCTCACGGCCACCCCAGCCTCGACCTGCTGGGCTCAGGCGACCCTTCCATTTCAGCCTTCCAACTAGCTAAAACTACAGGCACGTGCCACCACACCCGGCTAATTTTTTGATTTATTGCGGAGATGAAGTCTCACCAAGTTGCCCAAGCTGGTCTCGAACCCCTGGACTCAGTCCTCTTGACTCAACCTCCCTAAGTGCTGGGATTACAAGCTTGAGCCACTGTACCCAGCATGGGGTAGCTTTTTCTTTGTGGTGGCTACCATGACTGTGAGCCTGTCTCCTGTATGTATTTTGGTTCTTTGCTTTGGTCAGTCCAGGGATTCACTATCCATCATGCCAGCCCCCGTGACTTGTCACTTTCAACCTGGGTTCCGGACCCAAAGACAAAACATGGCCTCTCATGTGATTGTACACATTGTGGCCAGCCTTTCCTCTACATCACTCAGGGGTCCATGGCCTTCAGGGGTGAATACTTTTATTTCTGTTTGTTTACAAGACAGCAGTAGAAAAGTCAGTACTTCCTTGTCTGCTGCTGTGTTGCCCTGTTTTTGTTTGTTTTTTTTTTTTTTGAGTTGGAGTCTCATTCTGTTGTCTAGGCTGGAGTGCAGTGGCACGCTTACGGCCACCACCAAGGCCTTGACTTGCTGGGCTCAGGCAATCCTTCCGCCTCAGCCTTCCAAGTAGATGGAACCACAGGCGTGCACCACCACACCTGGCTAATTTTTTGATTTATTGCAGAGACGAAGTCTTGCCAATTTGCCCAGGCTGGTCTGGAACCCCTGGACTCGCAACCCTCTCGCCTGGGCCTCAAAAGTGCTGGGATTACAGGTGTGAGCCAGCGCGCCCTGCTAATAGTGGTGTTTTCAAGCTACTGTGCAGGATCGGAGAGGAATTGTTCAGGATTTTTTGTTTGGGGGTTCAGGTTGGGGGAGGGACTGAGAGCGCAGCTCAGCATGGACAAGACAGCATGTGAAACACATAGGATGCTCTCGCAACCTTTCTTGCTAGTGACAAGAAAACTGCAGGTCTAATTCAAGCAAAAAAGATCTCGATTTGCCAACTGTATTTTCCCACCAAGATGTACCACAGGTGTTTCCCACAGGATCATTTTGTTTTTGGAGTGGGGCGAGATTGGGGGTTAGCAGATGTGTATCTTGCCTCTGCTTCTATATCTGGAGATGACACCATCAGCCAGCTAGCCAGTTAATAACCTCACCATTATCTTTCCCTACTGTACAAAATTGGACCCTAGGTCTTCTTTTTTATTTTATTTTATTTTATTTGAGTCAGAGTCTCACTCCGTCGCCCAGACTGGAGTGCAGTGGCCGCTCCTGGCCACCGCAGCCTTGACCTGCTGGGTTCCAGCGATCCTTCCAAGTAGCCAGAATTACAGGCATGTGCTACCACGTACAGCTCATTTTTTGATTTATTGTAGAGATGAGGTCTCGCCAAGTTGCCCAGGCGGGTCTCGAACCCGCAGGCTCAGGCAATTCACTCACCTCAGCCTCCCAAAGTGCTGGGATTACAGGCTGAGCCACCGAGCCCGGCTGGACCCTAGGCCTTCTAATCCTCCGTCTCTAGACCAGTGCCCAGCTGGCAACATCAAAATTGCTAGGGATGATGTTTAAAAAGACAGTTTCCAGGCTAGGCGTGGTGTTTCACGCCTGTAAATCCTAGCGCTTTGGGAGTCCAAGGTGGGAGAAGCGCTTGAGACTAGGAGTTTGAGACCAGGTCAACATTGCAAGACCACCATCTCTACAACATAAAATTAAAAGATTCCAGATTCCTGGACCCCATCCCCAGAGATTCTGAATTAGTTTTCTAGTCAGTGACCTAGAATCTGCATATTTTAAATATCAGCTTCATCTCCATTACTGCTACATTAGTTCAGGTTTTCTTGGGCAGTTTTTTCCTAAGTCTTTCCAATCTTGTTTGGCTCCATTGACTGAATTGCTTAAAGTGATCTGTTTTATTATTGCAATACCATCTTTCAACTCTCATTAGTGATGTCTTTTTTGAAGCTTTTTTCCCTTACAGCCCCTATTTCCCTCAAGTTTCTTCTTTTTCTTTCTTCTATTGGTTTTGTACTTTCATGTTAGAGGCTTTCCTGTGGTGTCTGATGATCCCTGGTTGTCTGCTCATATTTTTAGGGAGGACATTTAAAAGCTGTTGAGAAGCTCTAAGTCCGTGGGCCAAGATTGTTAAAAGCCAAATGGGAGAAGATGGCTACAGAGGGTGGGGTGTGTTTCAGAATTCAGTAAAATTTTCACTTAATTCTACTATTGGAGGTGTCTCAAATACAAAGACACTGTTTTACTCCTCAATGGCAAAAAAATCCTTCACAAGTAGACTGGGGGTGGGAGGGGTAGCATAAGGATATAACTCATTCCTCAATGAACTTCCAATTCTTTTCGTTACCTTTTTACTTCTATTTCCAGAAGCTAGTTTCTGAGCATTTTAGGAGGTTCTGTGAATTAATAATATTGCCTGTTGGCTTTGCTCACTGCTGGTTGAGAAATTATCTTTTCCAAATCACCTTTCTTTTCCCACCCTTTTCAGTAGATTCCAGAATTTTATTTACATTATTCCTTTTCCCCCATCCCTAAGGGCTTTTGAGTCTTTAAAAATACCTTTACTTTGGCCAGGCTTGGTGACTCAGCCTGTAATCCCAGCACTTTGAGAGGCCGAGGAGAGTGGATTGCCTGAGCCTGCGGGTTTGTGACCAGCCCGGGCAACACGATGAGACCTCGTCTCTACATTAAATAAAAAAAATTAGCCGGGCGTGGTAGTGTGCGCCTGTAGTTCAGGCTACTTGGAAGGCTGAGGTGGAAGGATCGCTGGAGCCCAGCAGGTCGCCGCTGGGGTGGCCGTGAGCGTGACACTGCACTCTAGCCTGGGTGACGGAGTGAGACTCCAACTCCAAAAAAACCCCTTCACTTTTATTTCAGGGGGCTTAAGAGCAAATATAGAAGATTATGTTCAAGACGCCATTTTCACCTGGTAATCCAGAGTGATCATTCTAAAATATATACCAGGTAAGTCATAGCATTCTCTTGGTATAAGAAGCTTTCGTGATCCCTCAATGCCTACATCATAATATTCAAACCCTTCAGCAAGATAAACAAGATAGCTCCTTTTCTTTCCAGCATGATCTCACACAGTGGGCCCCTGCTCCGTCTTCCCATTCTCCACATTCCCCACACCTGTTACTGTAAACTCTAGCTGTGATAAAATGCTGGAAAGTCTCTGAGCAACCCAAGTCCTTATCATGTTTCCACACCTGTTTTGGCTGGACTCGGGCTTAAATACCCTTCTCTCCCCATGCCTGCTTGATGAAAACCTCAGTGATGCCTTACTTCAGGCGTCATAGGAGTGTTTTTGTTTTTTTCTTAAGTCAGAGTCTTACTCTGTCACCCAGGATGGAGTGCACTCATGGCCACCTCACAGCCGCTGTCCTCAGGTGATCCGCCTAAGCCTTCAAGTAGCTGGGACTACAGGCACACATCAGCACACATTTATGTATTGTAGAGATGAGGTCTTGCCATGTTGCTCAGGCTGGTCTTGCAGTCCCGGGGTCAGGCAATCCCCTGGCCTCAGCCTCCCTCCCAAAGTGCTGGGATTACAGGCCTGAGCCACCTTGCCTGCCCCCCTCCCCCAGGAGAATTTGCTCCCTGTATTATCCAAGGATCAGCCTCTTCCAACTGGCATCCCAGGAGCCCAGCAACTGCTGGGAGAGGTCATCTGTCATGGTCCCTGAGTGTCCCTATAAATTCTTGCTTTGGTATGCCAAGAATGCAAGGTCCTGGCTTCCCCTTACCCAGGTCATTTTCCAGGGTTGTTTGGGGTTATCAGTTTCAGTGCTGAAGCCATATCTTCCCCAGACAAACAGCAGGCTTGCTTCCATTTATCAAGAAAGTAATGAATGCCCCAAACTCAGCATTCCTCTTCTGCAATGCAGCCCACCGCAGGTGCAGACATCCGTCTAGGCCCTTCTGCGCCATCACAGTGGGACTTGGAGGCTTGAGAAACAGGTGCAAACATGAAGTTCTAGCTGCCGCTTTTACCATAAGTAATAAAGTTCTTTGTCGTTAATCCCCTGGAATCGCATATCTACTGCTATAAAACTAACATTAGTTACCAGCGCAGATCCTTCCTGGACAGTGAAATATGTTGCTTTTCTTTTCTTTTTTTTTTTGAGTTGGAGTCTCTGTCGTTCAGACTGGAGGGCAGTGGCACACTCAAGGCCCTGCAGCCTCGACCTGCTAGGCTCAGGGGATCTTTCTGCCTCAGCCTTCCAAGTAGCTGGAACTACAGGCATGCGCCACAACGCCCAACTCATTTTTTGATTTATTGTAGAGGTGAGGTCTCGCCAAATTGCCCAGGCTGGTCTCGAGCCCGTGGGCTCAGATAATCCTCTCACTTCAGCCTCCCAAAATGCTGGGATTATAGGCATGAGCCACCGCGCTGGGTTGACATGTATTTCTTTTCTTTTTTTTTTTTTTATTTGGAGTCTCACTCTGTTGCCCAGACTGGAAAGCAGTGGCCACTCCCGGCCACCGCAGTCTCGCCTGCTGGACTCCGGCGATCCTTCCGCCTCAGCCTTCCGAGTAGCTGGAACTACAGGCATGCGCTACCACGCCCGGCTGATTTTTTGATTTATTGTAGAGATGAGGTCTCACCAAGTTGCCCAGGTGGGTCTCGAACCCGCGGGGTCAGGCAGTTCACTCACCTCAGCCTTCCAAGGCATGGGATTACAGGCTGAACCACCAAGCCCGGCTGACATGTATTTATTTATTTATTTATTTATTTATTTATTAATTTTTGAGTTGGAGTCTCACTCTGTCGCCCAGACTGGAGTGCAGTGGCTGCTCCCGGCCACCGCAGCCTCGACCTGCTGGGCTCCGGCGATCCTTCCGCCTCAGCCTTCCAAGTAGCTGGAATTACAGGCATGCGCTACCACGCCCGGCTGATTTTTTGATTTATTGTAGAGATGAGGTCTCGCTGCCCAGGCGGGTCACGACATGTATTTCTTACAGCACCAGTAACAGCTGTTTTTTTTCCAAATCTTATACTAAAAAGTACTGTTATAGCAGGGATTCATGTCTTACCCATTGTTTCCCCATCTGGTCTTTTACTTTGCTTTATTCAATTACATTGTTTCAATTGCAGGGAAGTAGCAAATGCACCCCCGCCCCCACATTCACTGACACTTTTTTTTTCTTCATTTTTTGAGTCAGAGTTTCACTGTCACCCAAGCAGGAGTGCAGTGGCACGATAACAGCTCACAGCACAGTCAACCTCTTGGGTTCGGGCAGTCCTTCCAATGCAGCCTCCTGAATAGCTGGGGCTACAGATGTGTACCACCACACCCAGCAAAAGTATTTTTTAATTTTTTGTAGAGACAAGTCCTTTCTATGTTGCCCAGGCTGGTCTTGAACTCCTGGGCTCAAGCAATCCTCCTGCCTCAGCCTCCCCAAGTGCTGGGATGACAGGTGTGAGCCACCCGCTCTGGCACTGGCACATTCCACTAATTTACCTACCTGTCCGTTATCAATGCCATTGTTTCCTTCCCAAAAAATTATTTTTTTGAAAAGCCTTGACCCTACTCCAAAACAAAGCTAGGTCCTCATGTTGTGTGCTCTTGTAGCAAATAGGACACCTGGAAAAATGGGGCGTGTGATTTAGTCTAACAGTGTTCAGCTGATCAGAAAGAAGGCCGAGAGAAGAACCAGCAGTTGGGTTTCTTCAGGCTCTGTTTCAAAGCCACAGGTGACTGTGAAAGAAGATTGGAGAGATGAGGAAATCCTGGCAGTTTGCAAGAAAAGTGAGCCTATTGAATTAGGGCCCTCCAAGAAACAGGACCAATAGGATATACATATCTGGACAAAGAGAGCTTAATTGATCAACTTTTTTTTTTTTTTTTTTTTGAGTGGGAGTCTCACTCTGTCACCCAGGCTGGAGTGCATTCGGCGTGCCCATAGACACTGCAGCTTCAGCCTGCTGGGCTCAGGTGATCCTTCCACCTCTGCCTTCAAGTAGCTAGAACCACAGACGCACGTGCCACCACGCCTGGCTAATTTTTTTGATTTATTGTAGAGACAAGGTCTCGCCAAGTTGCCCAGGGTGGTCTCAAACCAGTGGGCTCAGGCAATCCTCTCTCCTCTGCCTCTCAAAGTGCCGAGATTATGGAACTGAACCACCGCGTCTGGCAATTGATCAATTTTAAGACATTGGTTCATCTGACTGTAGGGCCTAACAAGTGAGAAATGTGCAGGGTAGGTCAGCGGTCACAAAGTTCAGGGAAGAGGGGATGCTGCACTGTTGACCTTGAATTCCACAGGTGAGCCAGCTGGAAGCTCAGCAGGGTTTCCGGTGCAGTAGTAGTGAGGAAGCCAACTTTGGTCTTTGCTCTTAAGGTTGTCAAACGCCGATAATCCCAGCACTTGGGGAGGCCCAAGTGAGAAGACTGCCTGAGCCCAGAGGTTCAAGAGCAGCCAGGGCAACTCGGCGAGACCTCATCTCTACAATAAATCAAAAAATTAACTGGGTGTGGTGGCACGTGCCTGTAGTTCCAGCTACTTGAAATACTGAGGCGGAAGGATTGCCTGAACCCAAAAGGTCGAGGCTGCAGTGACTGTGAGCATGCCACTGGACTCCAGCCTGGGCGACAGAGTGAGACTCCAATTCAAAAAAAAAAAAAAAAAAGTTGTCAAACAAAATAAACAGGGACAGATTTTTTTAAAATGTTACTGATTCAAGAGGGTAGCATTACAATGGGAATATGTGGGCACGTTCTGGTAGTCAAGAAAGACAAAGATTTTCTTTTTTTTGAGTTGGAGTCTCACTCTATCGCCCAGACTGGAGTGCAGTGGCACACTCCCGGCCACCACAGCCTCGACCTGCTGGGCTTTGGCGATTCTTCCGCCTCAGCCTTCCAAGTAGCTGGAACTACAGGGGTGTGGTACCACGCCCGGCTAATTATTGATTTATTGTAGAGATGAGGTCTCACCAAGTTGCCCGGGCGGGTCTCGAACCCGTGGGCTCAGGCAATCCACTCACCTCAGCCTCCCAAAGCACTGGGATTACAGGTTGAGCCACCGAGCCTGGCTGACAAAGACTTTCAAAGGAGAAAGGAGGATTACATATTCTTTTGAGACAATTATCCTCATATTCAAGGATCAATAACAAGGGTGGTGCTGGTCTAAGATTAGACACAGTTGCTGGGCAGATGTCCTTGCAGAAGAGTGTGTGTGTACGTGTGTTTGAGGTGGCCTTTGTAGACATGTTTTATTTTTGTAGGCTTTTGTGATAGTTATCAACCTTATGTGCTTGAGGACCCTTTGTCTTCATGGCCTTCCCTGGCTCCATTTTTCAGGGTTTTAATGCCATTGACACCATTTTGAATCTGACAACTTTGACATTCACCTCTTATGATCAAGATTTTTGTCAAAAGCATCACTGATCAATCATCCTATAGTTAGGTTTTAAGGTCCCTTAGTGTCAATCTGGGCCCACATTGAAGGGAGTGGTTGGCAACTAGAAATCAGCATCAAATTACCAGGTGTGGTAGCACGCGCCTGTAGTTCTGGCTACTTGGAAGGCTGAGATGGAAGGATCGCTGGAGTTCAGCAGGCCGAGGCTGCGGTGGCCAGGAGCGTGCCACTGCACACCAGCCTGGGTGACAGAGTGAGACTCTGACTCAAAAAAAAAAAAAAAAAGAAAGAAATCAACATCAAAACCTGCTAGCAGCAGGGCTCGGTGGCTCAGCCTGTAATCCCAGCACTTTGGGAGGCCGAGGGGAATGGATTGCCTGAGCCCACACGTTCAAGACCCACCCGGGCAACTTGGCGAGACCTTGTCTCTACAATAAATCAAAAGTTAGCTGTGCATGGTGGCGTGCATCTATAGTTCCAGCTACTTGGGAAGCTGAGGAGGATTGCCTGAGCCCAGCAGGTTGAGGCTGTAGTGGCCATAAGCATGCCACTGCACTTCAGCCTGGGTGATAGAGTGAGACTCTGACTCAAAAAAATAAATAAAATTTTTTCAAAACAAGAAAAAAATGCAAAGTAAAATTAAAAGTCATATGACAATGGCTGAGTTAGCATAAAAATTTTGAGCCATGAACTTGGGCTTAAAAGCAAACAACTGAATACATTAAATGACCACGAGGAATTAGGTGACACCTGTTGTTACCATGTGGCCTATTTGCCTATTTTGTGTATATTAATCCCTCAGAGGAATTTATCCAGATGTAGCATGTAGTACTAGGAATACTACATACATCCAAGTTTAACTAGTAGGCACAACGCTATTATTTAGCATTCCGTGACTGTGCTGAATGAAGAGAGCACTAACTCTATTTTAAAAAGGACTGTTAGTACAATTTGAAAAAAAAAATTGTGATGGAAAAGATGCCAGCGTGACCCACCAGGTGGACTAAAGGATCTGTTGGTCAGGTTGTCAAGTTACCTGCAATAGCTTCTGATGGTGATATTGCAGTTGCACCATTATCCTGCCCAAGGAAAGGGTTGGCATAAGCAAGGGAAAATTAAAGAGGGGCGAGAGTCTCATTAGGAGGGAAGTCTTTTATTTTATTATTTAGTTATATATTTTTTATTTTTAAATTATGGGGTACCATTAAGGGTTAGGTGTACAAATACTCATTGTGTAGGTACCCTTGTTGAGGAGGTGTGCCCCCTCTTTCCCTAGGCAAATATTGACTACCGTTAATCCCACCTTCCTCACCTCCATGCCCCCCGCTCCCCTAGGAGGGAATTCTAGTTTCAACCATCATCTTGGGAAAAGTCTGCCGCATGAAGACCGGAACTTTTCATTCTGGCCTGCAGTTTGAATGCCTCTGGTTACAGCACTAGGTGGTTCTGTGAATCTTCTGTGTGGCCCACGCATCAGGCACGAGACTGTTCCCTTAAAATTCACTTAGCTTCAGCTGGATGTAGTGGCGCACATCCCAGCACTTTGTGGTTTTTTTTTGTTTGTTTTTGAGTTGGAGTCTTACTCTGTCGCCCAGGCTGGAGTACAGTGCACACTCCTGGCTACCGCAGCCTCGACCTGCTGGGTTCAGGCAATCATTCCACCTCAGCCTTACAAGTAGCTGGAACTACGGGCATGTGCCACCATGCCCAGCTAATTTTTTGATTTATTGTAGAGATGAGGTCTCGCCAAGTTGCCCAGGCTGGTCTTGGACGGTGGGATCAGGCAATCCTCTCACCTCGGCCTCCCAAAGTGCTGGGATTATAAGCATGAACCACCGCACCTGGCCTACATCCTAGCACTTTGGGAGGTTGAGACGAGAGGATTGCCTGAGCTCAGGGGTTCAAGACCAGCCTGGGCAACTTGGCAAGACCTTGTCTCTACAATAAGCCAAAAAATTAGCTAGGCGTGGTGGCACGCCCCTGTGGTTCCAGCTACTTGGAAAGTTGAGGTGGAAGGATCAACTGAGCCCAGCAGGTCGAGGCTTCAGGGGCCGTGATCGTGCCACTTCCCTCCAGCCTGGGCAACAGAGTGAGACACCGACTCAAAAAAAAAAAAAATTTGGTTTCTGCTTGGGCTTCAGGAACATCACAGATCTGATTCTTTTTTTTTTTTTTTTTTTT
>NW_007062282.1:73696-95361 GCF_000164805.1 Carlito syrichta
TCCACTCACCTCAGCCTCCCAAGGCACGGGATTACAGGCTGAGCCACAGAGCCCGGCTTAGATCTCATTCTTAATAATTGAAAAAAGTTATCAATTGTAGGTTTAGAGGATCCTAGAAGCAGCCAAGAGTCAGTCCAGTAAGCAAGGTTCACCTAGCTGCACAGAAATCTACTTAACAGTGGTGAGTGCCCTAGTAATATTTTTTTCTGTCTGTGACCAGTTTACCCTTAACATGAGAGACTTTTTCTTCATATACCCTCAATGTGAGGGTCCCTCACCGATGGTGGCAACCGCCCTTTACTGTCCCCACACCCATCATTTAGTTGCTTTTTTTTTAATTAAAAAAAATGTTTTTGAGTTGGGGTCTCACTCTGTTGCCCAGGCTGGAGTACACTGCACGATCACAGCTTACCACAAGCCTCCACCTCCTGGCATCAGGAGATCTTTCTGCCTTAGCCCCCAGAATAGCTGGGACTACACTGTACCCAGCTAAGTTTTTTACCTTCTGAGTTGAAGTCTCACTCTGACGCCCAGGCTGGAGTGCAGTCGAACACTCACCGACACCCCAGCCTCGACCTGCTGGGCTCTGGTGATTCTTCTGCCTCAGCCTTCCAAGTAGCCAGAAACTACAGGCATGTGCTACCATGGCTGGTTAATTTTTTGATTTACTATAGAGATGAGGTCTTGCCAAGTTGCCCAGGTTGTTCTTGAACCCCTGGGCTCAGGCAATCCCCTCACCTCAGCCTCCCACAGTGCTGGGGTTACAGGCTTGAGTCACCGAGTCCGGCCAATTTTTTTTCTTTTTTGTAGAAATGAGGTCTCTCTAGCCGGGCTCGATGGCTCAGCCTGTAATCCCGCGCCTTTGGGAGGCTGAGGTGAGGGGATTGCCTGAGCCCATGGGTTTGAGACCAGCCTGGGCAACGTGGCGAGACCTCATCTCTACGATAAATCAAAAAATTAGCCAGGCATAGTGGCATGCATCTGTAGTTCCAGCTACTTGGAAGGCTGAGTGGAAGGATTGCCGGAGTCCAGCAGGTCGAGGCTGCGGTGGCCGGGAGTGGCCACTGCACTCCAGTCTGGGTGACAGAATGAGACTCCAACTCAAAAAAAAAAAAAAAGAAATGAGATCTCTCAATGTTGCCGACGCTGGTCTCCAACTCGTAGTCTCAAGCAATCCTCCTGCCTTGGTCTCCCAAATGCTGGGGTTATAGATATGAACCAACACACCTGACCATGTTTTTTGCTTTTTTGAGTCAGGGTCTCACTTGGTCATCCAGGCTGGAGTACAGTGGCATGATAACTGCTTACCACAGCCTCGACCTCCTGGGCTCTGGTGATCCTTCCGTCTCAGTCTTCCAAGTAGCTAGGACCACAGGTGTGTACCACCACGCCTGGCTAATTTGTCTTCATTTTTTGTAGAAACCAGGTTTTGCTATGTTGTCCAGGCTGGTCTTGAACTCCTGGGCTCCAAAAAAATCCCTCCCACCTCAGCCTCCCACAGTGCCGGGATTACAGGCATGAGCCACACACCCAGCCTCGCACCCACTGCTTTGAATGTTTATTTTTTATGCTCCCTGAAGCTTTTCAGAAATGACAAAAGAGGGGGTAAAAAAGATAAAGAGTCAAATTATTTATAGGTACACATAACCAAACCAAAATCAAACTAAAACAAGAAAGCTATAAAAAAAAACCCTTGAGCTAAGCATGCAGACCAAATAAAATAACCAAGTGCACAGAAAGGACCAAAGGGAATTGACCAGAAAGGACAAGCCTCACAGACAGAATGTAAATTCTGTAGAAACCAGAGCACTCAGACCCTAAGGACATTGTCCTTATACCATAAAGGTCTTGCTAAAAATGACTTTTATCGTCCCAAGACAGAAGCAAGGTCTTCAGGATGGCCTTACAACCAAATCAGATCCCAAAGAAGTTCAATGAATTCGCCAGAAGGTGCTGGGTGCGATGACTCATGCCTGTAATCCCAGCAATTTGGGAGGTGGAGGCAAGAGGACTGCCTGAGCCCACGGGTTCAAGACCAGCCCAGGCAACTTGGCGAGACCTCGTCTCTACAATAAATCAAAAAAAGATTAGCCAGGTGTGGTGGCAGATGCCTATGGTTCCAGCTTCTTGGAAGGCTGAGATGGAAGGATAACCCAAGCCCAGCAGGTCGAGGATGTGGTGGCCATAAGAATGCTACTGCACTCTAGCCTAGGTGACAGAGTGAGATTCTGAATTAAAAAAAAAGAAAAAAAAAATCACCAAAAGGAGAGAGTCCAAGAATCTGAGGTGATTTACTTGTGCATAAAAGGCAAACACCAGAGTCTGAGAGCTCAAGAAGGTTCAATGTGGGTGCCTTGCTGTTTCAGGGGTCACTGATTCATCTGAGGGAGCTCACTTCAATCCTGCTTCTGGATACCATTATGTCAAACTACACAGAGAGGAAGATTCTCTTTTTTAAAAAAAAATGCTGGTCCTGGTGGCTCACACCTGTAATCCCAGCACTCTGGGAGGCTGAGGCAGGAGGACTGCTTGAGCCCAGGAGTTCGAGACCAGCCTAGGCAACATAGAGAGACCTCGTCCCTAAAAAAACAGTTAAAAAATTTAGTCAGGCAGGTAGTCCCAGCTACTAGGAAGGTTGAGGCAAGAAGTTATGTTCATGTCACTGCTTTCTAGTCCGGACAACAGAGTGAGACCCTGACTCAAAAAAGAAACAAACAAATAAATAAAAGAGAGCTATTCAAAAGTAGTTTTGCAATGGGAATACAGTGGATATATTCAGGGAGGTAAAGGAAGTTTTTTTTTTTTTTTTTTTTTAGTTGCCCAGGCTGGAGTGCAGTGGCACGCTCACGGCCACCTCAGCCTCTACTGGGCTCAGGCGATCCTTGTGCCTCAGAGCCTTCTTTTGTTTTTTTTTTTGCTTTTGAGTCGGAGTCTCACTCTGTTGCCCAGACTGGAGTGCAGTGGCCGCTCCCAGCCACCGCAGCCTCGACCTGCTGGGCTCCAGCGATCCTTCCGCCTCAGTCTTCCAAGTAGCCGGAATTACAGGCGCGCGCTACCACGCCCGGCTGATTTTTTTTTTTATTGTAGAGATGAGGTCTCGCTGCCCAGGCGGGTCTCGAATCCGCGGGCTCAGGCAATCCACTCACTTCAGCCTCCCAAAGGCGCGGGATTACAGGCTGAGCCACGGAGCCCGGCTGTGCCTCAGAGCCTTCTAAGCAACTAGAACTACAGGCGTGTGCCACCAAGCCCAGCTAATTTTCTGATTTACAGTAGAGACAAGGTCTCACCAAGTTTCCCAGGCTAGTCTCGAACCTGTGGACTCAGACAATCCTCTCACCTCAGTCTCTCAAACTGCTGGGATTATAAGCGTGAGCCACCGTGCCCAGCCTTAGACTATTCTTAGAGCAGTTTTAAGTTCATATGAAAATTGAGCAGAAGGTACAGGGATTCCCTATATGCCCCCTGCCCCCCTCCGCTCCCCAAAGCCTGCCCTGTCATCATTTACCAACTGGTGGTACATTTGTTTCCACTGATGGACCTACACTGACACATCATGTCACCCAAGGTCACCATTGACGTTAGGGTTCACCCTTGGTGTTCCGTGGGCCTGGACAAAAGCATAGCATGTATCCACCATTCCAGCATCATACAGAGTGTAGTAGGTTCGCTGCCCTAAAAATCTTTTGTGCTCTGTCTGTTCATTCTTCCCTCCTGGCTAGTCCTTGGAGAACACTTATCTTTTTACGGAATCCCTAGTTTGGTCTTTTCCAGAATGTCATAGTTGGAATCATACAGTACAAAGCATTTTCAGATGGGTTTCCTTCACTTAGTAATATGTATAATCCAGGTGTGGTGGCTCATGCCTGTAATCTCAGCACTTTGGGAGGCAGAGGCGAGAGGACTGCCTGAGCTCATGGGTTCTAGGCCAGCCTGGGTAACATGGCAAGGCCTTTCATCTCTACAACAAATACAAAAAAAAAACTAACCAGGTGTTTTGGCACATGCCTGTAGTCCCAATTACTTGGAAGGTTGAGGCGGAAGGATCACCTGAGACCAGCAGGTTGAGGCTGTGGTGGCCATGAGTAGTGTCACTGCACTCCAGTCTGGGCGACAGAGCGAGACTCCAACCAACCAAACAAAAAAGAAAAAGTAATATGCATGTAAGTTTCCTCTGTGTCATTTTATAGCTTGATTGTTTATTTCTTTTTAGTACTGGATAATATTCTACTGTCTGTATGTTACAGTTTATCTATTTACATTTTGATTTAAAAAAAAAAAAAACTGCCCCAGCACACACAACACACTTTCTATATCTTCCCCTTTCCCTCAGTGCTTCCAAAGAACTTTCATTACTCTATGTTTACTTAGTTTTGAATTTCTTTACTTTTCTATTTGTTTTTGATCCAGGGTCTCATTGTAACCCAGGCTGGAATGCGGTGGCCCCATTATGGCTCACCACAGCCTCCATCCAACTCCTGGGCTCAGATGATCCTTCCACCTTAGCATCCTGAGCTGAGGCTACAGGAATACACCACCGCATCCAGCTAATTTTTTGACTGTCTTTTTGTTTAGATGAGGTCTCGCTATGTTGCCCAGCCTGGTCTCGAACTGGGTTCAAGCAATCCACCCGCCTCAGCCTCCCAAAATGCTGGATTACTGGCATGCGCCACAGCACCTGGCCCCAGTATTGCATTTCTAATGACCTTATTTGTTCTTTGTAGTCCGTCAGCAGTTTTACCTAGTTCATAAGAGAGAGTCTATTTATTGAAATGTGTGGATCAGAGTAATAAGATCTGCCTGGCTGGTGCCAAGTATGGAGCCTGGATGTTGCCTTCATGCAGTTTACCATAATGCACTAACGAAAAGTCACTATTTAAGAGAGGAAAAACAGAAAGCACACCGACATATTTAATCATACTTGTTACATATATTTGTCAACAAGGCATCACAAAGAAGTCACAAAAAGCAGGCTTAGTTTAGTTCACAATATAAATCCTGTGAAAACACACTTTTCACTTTCATCTCAGCACACAATACTCTACTTGTATAAATTTAAAGCAGTCAAACATTTGAGATTAAATTGGCTAAAAAAATTGTAACTGAATTCTGACCTCAAAAACTGAAATGAAAGGCCGTGGTAGAGAAACATCAAGAGGTCTAAAGAATTACCAAACTGTCACAGTATTATTTTTCTTTACAAAAGCATCACCATAAAACAAAATAAAAACGATGGAAAACACAAAAGTAAAAATCAGAGATTTTGGTTTAGTATTTTCCCTGAGTCTCTTGTTTTTTTTAAAAAACAAAAAACAAAGTAAGGCCAGTTCAAAATAGATCCACAGGTCTTACCCCCTCCATTGTATTGCCATGGGGGATACATTTAAGACAAGCGGCTACACGGGCTGAAGTGGTCCCAGGGCTTTCTTCAGATGTCAGCTTGCCTGTGTCACCGCTACAGGGCTGTCTGACCTGCTGCTGCACGTGGGCTCAAAGAGCTGTCAGGATTTTATCTTGCCCGCCGTAATGCAATATGTGAGACTGTATGGTGAAGGAAGACAATTGTAGTTATTAATAAATATTACATTTCTAAATGGAGGTGGATACTATATACATCAAGTTGTGGTAATATAACACAGAAGCAGAATTTTTTTTTTTGGAGTTGGAGTCTCACTCTGTTGCCCAGACTGGAGTGCAGTGGTCACTCCCGGCCACCGCAGCCTCGACCTGCTGGGCTCCGGCGATCCTTCCGCCTCAGCCTTCCTAGTAGCTGGAACTACAGGCGCGCGCTACCACGCCCGGCTAGTTTTTTGATTTATTGTAGAGATGAGGTCTCACCAAGTTGCCCAGGTGGGTCATGAACAGACATTTTTATGTTGTAAAAATATGACATAAACGGGTGTTGGGGAAAAAGTCGTCTTAAACTTCTAAATCTTAGATGTTACAAGAAAAACTTCAAAACAAGATCAAGTGTATTAGATCCTAATAAAATGAAGTAGAAAAGAGTGATTATAAGTTGATGCCTGGATATTGGCATTGTACTTCCAAAAAAAGCAGTTGTCTCCTTGATCCTTAAAACTGGTCCCTACTGTATTTCTACTTGATCGTTAAACTAAACTGCAGTCACAGGGTGTATATATTGGGTTGAAGCATAAGTCCATAGCATTTTAGGCTTGCCCATGGAACGCAAATGTCTCACTACAGTTGACTGATCACAGTTTACCACGTTTGCCAATACTTGGTTGACTTGATGTGGATTGTTGTGGATTAAAGCACTTAAGCAGTCTTCATCGAAGCCCGATGGTCTTCCTGAATGTGGAGAATCACTCAGGCCAAAGTGGCCTTCTTTGAAATGACAAAACCATTTTCTTGCCGTGCCCTCCCCGATGGAATCTCCCCAGACACAGCACAAATGTTTCGAGCTGCCTCCCTGCTTTTATGCGTCTATTAAACTCAAACAGAAGAATATGTTGTAAGTGTTCATTTTTTCTGCTTGACATTCCATCTTCTTTAGCCCACAAGTAGCACTTTCTTCACGTCTGCAAAATGCAAGGTGTATTCACAAGCACAACATTGTCACTCTAAATGACAGATGATAAATTCCCAACACGAATGCTACAAACTTACACATCAACTTAACACGTACATGCATATATGCTTGCAAGTGATCAAGCATTTCATTTAAAAAGCATTTGAGCCTGGGTGTGATGGAACATGTCCATAATCCTAGCACTTTGGGAGGCCAAAGCAAGAGGATTGCTTGAGCCCAGGAAACTGAGACCAACCTGGGCAACATAGCGAGACTTCACCTCTACAAAAAGTTTGACACACAAGTTGGGTTTGGTGGTACGTGACTGTAGTCCCAGCTACTTTGGAGGGTGAGGTGGGAGGATCATCTGAGTCCAGGAGGTAGAGGCTGTGGTAGGCTGTGATTATGCCACTGCACTCCTGCCTGGGCATCAGAGTGAGATCCTGATTTAAAAAATAAAAAAGCATTTGATAATTAATAAAATTAAGAATAAAGAGTGTGATGGAATCTAAATATTTGGTTCTTATTTCAAATGTACTAGGTTACTGGCTGGGCTTGGATTATGAGGGCACTAAATATTATGGAACACACTTTCTAGTCATATGTAAGAAAAACTTTTTCACAGATTTTTTTTTTTGAGTCTGAGTTTCACTCTGTTACCCAGGCGAGAATGCAGTGGCATGCTCGTGGCCACAACAACCTCGACCTGCTGGGCTCAGACAATGCTTCTGCCTCAGCTGTCCAAGTAGCTGGAATGACAGGTGTGTGCCAACATGCCCAGCTAATTTTTGATTTAATGAAATCTTAGTTGCCAATGGATTTCAAAAAAGTTAATAATCATTAACTTTTCAAAAGCTAGTAATCATGAACTATCTTATTTAAATTTAGGGAAGAAATAATACTCTGTGGAATTGGAATTACCATTCCAATTTCACCAAGAGTTTGACACATTCACATTTCTATTAATTAGTAAGTATCCCATGGCACAGGTGGGAAAACTGAGGCATAAAATAATCTTTTATTTTTGTTTTAAAGATTTTTCTAGTTGGACAGAAAAGCCAAGGTCCTACCTACAGCCAGAACTGTCGAGGCTAGACATGTACGGGGCATAATGGATTCAAACTTTGCGTGGTAGGTTATATTTAACTCACCTGTCCTGTCTGTAACACAATTATCTTAAGTCTAACCTCTTGCAAACCCTTTAAAATATGGATTTGGCAAATGTCACTTACTAGCTCCCTTCTCTGACCAGGTAAAAAAAGGCTAGCCAATGCTTGTATGAAAAAAGGCATACGACCCACTGTTGTGTTATATGCAATTGGCGAGATCCAACTGTAGCACTTTGGTACTCTGTTCAGAAAAAAATATCTCAAACTTACAAAGGTAAACATAAGCAAGTGGCATCGTATATTGTACCAGCTGAGTAACAGTAAATAGACAAGATGTAACCACCGTAACTTCTTGACAACCTTCATATCTTGAAGCAACACATCTGCCCCTCCCAGCTACCACTCCAATTCCACAGGGTATTTTCCAGTGAGACAAGCTGTACAATGACCGTTGGCTTCAAAACACTCCAGACCATTTCCATTTTCCTGAATCATAATGTCATGCTTTTCCCCTTTCGGTTTTTTAAATTGTATCCCTTCTTGTACAGATGAAACCAGTCCTTCTACTGACAGGTATACAACACTGTTTGCTCCTGTAGGTGGAAAGAGGGAAACATAATAAGGTCATGAGAGGTCCTTTGGAAAGGAAAGAAAGCTTCAACAGGATAGTATAAGCCAGGATAAATCTTTCTCTGATAGTATTCAAAGAAAAAAGAAACAAGTAAATCAATAAAACTCAGAGCCTTTTAAAGCTTTTGACTGGGTCAGCCGTGGTGGCTCACGCCTATGATCCCAGCACTTTGGGAGGCCCAGGTGAGAGGACTGCCTGAGCCCATAGGTTCAAGACCAGCCCAGGGCAACTTGGCGGGAACTCATCTCTACAATAAATCAAAAAATTAGTTGGGCATGGTGGTACATGCCTGTATTTCCAGCTACTTGGAAATTGGCTGGGCCTGGTGGCTCAGCCTGTAATCCCAGCACTCTGGGAGGCTGAGGCAAGTGAACTGCCTGAGCCCGCGGGTTCAAGACCAACTTGGGAAACTTGGTGAGACCTCATCTATACAATAAAAAAAACAATAATTAGCCAGGCGTGGTAGCGCATGCCTGTAGTTCTGGCTACTTGGAAGGCTGAGGCAGAAGGATCACCGAAGCCCAGCAGGTCGACGCGGGGGTGGCCGTGAGTGTGCCACTGCACTGCAGGCTGAGTGACAGAGTGAGACACCAACTCAACTAAAAAAAAAAAAAAAAGATTATAGAAATTGAAGTACCTACCTAGATATTCTGCAATATGATCAAATTCTGGTTTATTGGCAATAAGCTCTTCTTTTGTGGGAATGTTTATTCCCATGAAGCATGGATATCTAATTGGTGGTGAAGCTACTCGAATATGTACCTTAGAAAGAAATCATTTTACACATTCTTTGCATGAATAATTATGCAAAATTTTCTTTCATAGAGCAAACACAATATAAAGTTGCAAATACAGATTATTTAGTGACAACAGATAGGTAGTACAGTAAACTACACAATTTGTTACGTTGAATAATAGATGAAAAAGGATTCTGAAAAATCATGTGGCAAACATAGAACTGTAGCCTTAGATCAGATTGTAGTACTCATAGAAATTAAAAATTCACAGCCAGCCTCAGCCTTTGTCCATTCTTTTTCACTATTGAATTGAATGTTTAATATACTTGTTTCTATTACATAATTCTTATAGAATTCCAAAGGGTGAGACTGTCATAATCCTAACCCATCATAAAAATGTCTGGAAAATCATAATCTCAATTATTTTCAAAACTTTCTAAATAGACCATCATACTGCTGGCCATCCCAGTTTCTCCTGTAATCGATTTTATTTATAAATTTGCTCAATTACTGGCTGTACATGGCATTTTACCACTGTAATTTGAACTGCTGAAATATTTACAGTTAGAATAAGCTTTGAGCCGGGCTCAGTGGCTCAGCCTGTAATCCCAGCACTTTGGCAGGCTGAGGTGAGTGGATTGCCTGAGCCCACGGGTTCGAGACCCACCTGGGCAACTTGGTGAGACCTCATCTCTACAGTAAAATTGAAAATTAGCTGGGCATGGCAGTGCATGCCTGTAGTTCCGGCTACTTGGAAGGCTGAGGTGGAAGGATTGCCGGAGCCCAGCAGGGTGAGGCTGCGGTGGCCGGGAGCGGCCACTGCACTCCAGTCTGGGTGACAGAGTGAGACTCCAACTCAAAAAAAAAAAAAGAATAAAAAAGAATAAGTTTTAAGCTTTAAAATTTAAACATATAACTTAATATGTCAATGCATCTAATAAAACATCATATTTTACACCATAAATGCATACATTTGTCAGTTTAAAAATTTTTAAAAAATTTAACAGATAAAGTAACACACAAAAAAATTTAATGAGTGAAACATATTATACTGGGATTGGTTTTATGTTTCATTTATTTTTTTTTATTATTATTTTTTTGAGTCAGAGTCTTACTCTGTCACCCAGACTGGAGTGCAGTGGCCACTCCCGGCCACCGCAGCCTCCACCTGCTGGGTTCCAGCGATCCTTCCGCCTCAGCATTCCAAGTAGCTGGAACTACAGGCATGCGCTACCACGCCCAGCTAATTATTTTTTATTTATTGTAGCGATGAGGTCTCACCAAGTTGCCCAGGCGGGTCTTGAACCTGTGAGCTCAGGTAATCTGTCACCTCAGCCTCCCAAAGCGCTGGGATTACAGGCTGAGCCACCGAGCCTGGCTTGGTTTTATGTTTTAAAATAGGTAAAGTAACACTCTCTAGGTTTAAAAAACATTCATTTCATGTACTTTGCTAGCTGTTTAATCAACTTTATAAAAATTGCAAGCTTTTACATTGACCTTTTCAATCTATCAAGGATTAAATTTAGCATGTGTGGCTGTTATGTGTTCTCCATGTTGCTACGGTTATTCCTCAACATGCAGAATATGAAATGTTTATGACACTAAACTATTCATTTTGATTCCTTGTAATTTTAATGCTGATATCTTATTATTAATTAGTGATGCTTTAGGTAAGGTTACTTACCTCTTTTGCACCGGATTCTTTGAGCAATTTTATTATAGGTGAGATGGTATTGCCTCTCACAATGGAGTCATCTACAAGAACAATTCTTTTGTCTTTAAAGTTGTCCGACAAAACTCCAAACTTTTTTGCAACACCAAGCTGTCTTAGTCTCATGTTTGGCTGAATGAAGGTTCTTCCTACATACCGGTTTTTACACAGCACCTCCACGTAGGGAAGCCCACACTGATAGAAAGAACAGGACAGTGAGCAGCAAGATACAGAACACTGTCTAGGCTCTTATTTTCTCTAGATTGTGCTGTCACCATGATATGTAAGAAAAATTTCCAAATGTGGCTGATATCCTGAACTGTCCAACATTAGATTACAATTTTCCTTCACTATTTAAATTTGGGCAGGGGTGCAAGGGAGGCAATAAAGAGAAACTACTTTTAATTATATTTAAAAATTATACAAAAAAACCTTCGGACTTCCTTCAGACTCTGATATAATATCAAGATTTCAGACATTGTTTCTAAGATATTTCCACTATTTCTTCAGGCAAGGATTCATGGTAATATCTTGTGAAACAATGTTAAAGGTAATATAGTTGATGGAAAAACCAATTCATTTGGTTAGAAATCATAATGCTTCTCTGTTAAACGAATACTATTTCTCTATCTTGGAAGAGAACACTAAGAATATGAAGTCATGACAAATATTAAAACACTGTCAGAAAAATTCACATATTTAAGGACCATCAGCACAAGAAATGAATTAAAACCAGTAAGCTACAGAGAGGCTTTTTAGGGACAGGAGGTTAATTCATCCATTTCTCAGGGTAAATTTCTCTAAAATTAGGTGTTTTCTTTCTCTTAGAAGCTAATAAACTAATAAACAAAACTATCCAAGGTAGTAAATATTGGGTGTTATACTCCAGCATCACTATAGTTATATAATCCACCAGGCTATGAAAAATAAAGTTAAGCATAGTACTAATTAACATGACACTAAACAAACATCTTTATTATTACCCATACTCAACAGGGAACAAACACACCAGCAACTTGTGAGGATGATTCATAAAGTAGATTTTAATAATCAGTACATGTTACCATTATATTCTATACACAGTTGACCTTGACCAACACGGGTTTAAACTGCATGCATCAATCCACTTATAGGTATTTCCTTCCGCCTCTGCTCCCCATGAGACAGCAAGACCACCCTTCTCTACCTTGTCCTCAATCTACTCAAGGTGAAGATCACAATGAGAATGCAGACCCTTATAATGACCCATCCCCACTTAATGAGGAGCAAACACATTCTCTTATGATTTTCTTAGTAGCATTTCCTTTTTTCTAACTTACCTTATTGAAATAATACAGTATATGATGCACATAACATATAAAATATGTGATAATTGGCTGTTTATGCTATCAGTAAGGCCTCCAGTCAACAGCAGGCCATTAGTAGTTAAGTTTTTTGGGAGTCCAAAGCTACACGAAGCTTTGACTGTGTGTGTGTGTGTGTGTGGTGGCACCTCTAATGCCCACGATGTTCAAGAGTCAACTGTATATTCATGTTATCTTTTTAAAAAGAAGAGGGCTAGCCAGGGTGGTGGCTCACGCCTGTAATCCAAGCACTTTAGGAGGCATTAGGTGGAAGGATTGCTTGAGCCCAGAGAAGTTCGAGATCAACCTGGGCAACATAGTGAGACCTTGTTGCTACAAAAAGATAAAAAGCGTGGTGGTGCATGCCTGTAGTTCAGGCTACTCTGGAGGTTGAGGCAGAAAGACCACCTGAGCCCAGGAGGTCAAGCCTGTGGTAAGCCATGATGGTGCCACTGAGCTCCAGTGCCACACTCAAAATCAATCAATTGATCAACGGACCAGTCTCCTAGTCTTTGGGGGAACCTTTTTGTGGTCTTTATTAAAATAATGCCACTGAATAAAAAAGCTGGTAAATGATTGTAAGGGAACCAATATTAACCCCCCAATCTTCCTTTCTTCTTACAAGCTGAGTTTCTCTTTATGCAGAAGAATTTCTTATTCCACAGCTAGGAACACAATTCACTGCATGCTAATTGGGAGAAATACCTTTCCTGCATAACCAAGAGCTGCAGGTGTAGCAGATTCAGGAACCGTGCTGACCAAATCTGCATCCACAGGTGCTTCAAGAGCCAGCTGCTGGCCACAACGATATCTTACTGTATAAACCATCTGGTCTGGTATGTTTGGAAAAGAAAATAGATTATTATGATTTAGCACGATGTAAATTGTTATTCTAACAAACCAATGCTAGCACCCTAAAGATTGCATATAAAAAGAAAAACTATCTATACAAGAACACTAATGAGGGAATACAGATTGGGGAATTCAACTGTGTGGTTTTAAAATATTTGACCTTAATATAGGTCTGAAAATCATAATCCTTACTTATTTCTATAAGAAAAGCAAAATCCATGAGTCAAAAGTAAAGGAAAGGCTGGGCACAGTGGCTCACGCCTGTAATCCCAGCACTTTGGGAAGCAGAAGCAAGAGGATTGCCTGAGCTCAGGGGTTCGAGACCAGCCTGGGCAACTTGGTGAGACCTTGTCCCTACAATAAATCAAAAATTAGCTGGGCACAGTAGCGCACACCTGCACTTCTGGCTACTTGAAAGGCTGAGGCGGAAGGATTGCCTGAGCCCAGCAGGTCGAGGCTGCAGCAGCTGTGAGTGTGCCAAAGCACTCCAGTCTGGGCAACAGTGAGACTCCAACTAAACAAAAGAGTAAGGGAAAAATAGTGACCTTATGACTTGTGGGTTCAGTCCAATATTCACAACATGGAACTATGTGCCTTCAAAGAGCCAGGTAAACTCTCAGGCTAAGAACTGCCCTGTTTCAATGAGATAAGTAAAATGTATACAGGTAGTCAATGAAAAGAAATTAGCTTACCTTCAAACATACTGTCTGGTCTTGCAAAATAAACATATTCAAAGATACAAAAAGCCATTGGATTTCCTTCAGACCGTGATATAATATCAAGACTTCGGACATTATGCCTAGATATTTCCACTATTTCTCCAGGCAAGACTTCACGGTAATATCTTGGGAAACAGTGTTAAAGAGAGACTTTTAATGAACTCGTCCTTAAGGTTGATGATAACATCAATTATAAAGCACACACAGAGTTCCTTATAAAGGAAAAGTGGATTCACTTGATGTAAAATCTAGAGATGGCTTTTTAAAAAAGGCAATATGCCTGCAGTAGTAATTTCTGTAAATCTTTCTATTAACACTAATTTCTAACATAGCATGTAAAAATAAGGGCTCTAAGTTTGATTAAATTTTGAAAGAATAATGTCTAAAGAAAACATTTTATATCCTGGCTTAGGTTTTTCTATTGAAACTATTCCTTGTTGAGAAAGTTCTTGCTTTTTAAAATAAGTCTTGAGGTATTTCGAAAGAAGGATGTCACTTTCAGAATTACAAAGTATCACATGAACATTAGAGTTATATTAAGTGTAACTGCTGGGAATAATGTACATAATAAAATGCATTTATACTTATTTTCTTACAGATATCAGAAAGAAAACTTTCATGTAAATATAAAAAAACTTTTTTTTTCTGTTTCAGAAAGCTCAGAATAAGAAGTCTTTATTAAACAGGTAACGTTCTCTGTAGAAAACTTAAGAAATAGACACATACAGAAAATAAAAGGCCTCAACAAAAATAAAATAACCTCAACATTCTGAGATAAACAATATGAGCATTTCATCGCCTATCCTTCAAGATTTTATAACACTGCCTTTATGATCTTGAAATACACATATAACTTTGAAAAGAAATCAACATAAACCACACCTGTAATATAAAGGTGAAACAAAAAAATAATTGAGATACGATAGCATGAATTTTAACACATGAATGCTTGTCCATGCCAAAACTACAATGTCAATATTGCCCTCCAGGGAAAGGACTGCCCCCCCATCACTGCTCAGCATGGAAACTGACAGCTCAAGAATGAGAATTCCCTGTGAACCAAGTGCCTGGTGTGGGACCTCAATTTATTTCTATTTTTTTTGCAATTTACAAAAACCATTTTAGAGGACATCCTGGCGCTGATATCTTTACATGCATCCTTAACTTTCTCTAGGCTATATTCCTAGAAGCAAAGCAGTGTGGAAAAAAACTTTTCTCATCAACGTGGGAAAAGATGCTAAATGAGGTTAAACATACCTTGCACCAATAGATAAGAAGCTACAAGACTCTGAAGATACCACCCATCCCTCAGTTTCTGATAGTTTTTTCTCTGTAAATCACAAGACAACGAATTCAGATAATAGATTCAAGAAATTTTAAAAGGGCTATTTCAACAGAATAGTTAAACATCAAGTAAATGAACAAATAAATAAAAATCATGGAATAGCCATTTCGATGTCTTTAAGAGCACATGGACTGTCATTTGCCTTAAGTCAAGGATACAATAAATGATCCTCCAAGATTCCTTCTAATGTTATGGTTTCATGGCTTAAATATGTCAAAAAGGAAATTACAATTATACTGCAGAAATGAAAAAGCTAAGGCAAAGGATATGAACAGGCAATTTAGGACAGAAAAAAATAGGAATGTTTATTAAATACATTCATTAAAAGTGACTCATCCTGGGCGGGAATGGTGGCTCAAGCCTTTAATCCCAGCACTTTGGGAGGCCGACACGAGAGGACTGCCTTAGCCCCCGGGTTTGAGACCAGCCCAGGCAACATGGTGAGATCTCGTCTTTGCAATAAATCAATCCTTCCATGAGGTGGAAGGATCGCCTGAGCCCAGCAAGTCAAGGCTGCGGTGGTCAGGAGCGTGCCACTGCACTCCAGCCTGAGCGACAGAGTAAGATGAGACTTCAACTCAAAAAAAAAAAAAAAAAAAGCCGGGCTCGGTGGCTCAGCCTGTAATCCCGCGCCTTTGAGAGGCTGAGGTGAGTGGAATGCCTGAGCCCACGGGTTCGAGACCCGCCTGGGCAGCAAGACCTCATCTTTACAATAAATCAAAAAATCAGCCGGGTATGGTAGCGCATGCCTGTAATTCCGGCTACTCGGAAGGCTGAGGCGGAAGGATCGCCGGAGCCCAGCAAGTTGAGGCTGCGGTGGCCGGGAGCGGCCACTGCACTCCAGTCTGGGCAACAGGGTGAGACTCCAACCCAAAAAAAAAAAAAAAAAAAAAAAAAGTGACTCATTCTTATAAGTACTCAATGAAATGTACCTTTAAAACAAAGAATGCCATTTTTCTTTTTTTACCTAGACCACTCTCACACATAAACTTCCTATACCTAAAGATTTTGGCACTGGCCAGCAGTTGGACAACCACTTTGAAAACATGACATTATATTTCTTCTGAAGTTCATTACCTCTGTCATTTATATCAGATACTGGGATAAGACGGCCAATGCAAAGAGGACGATTTCCATAAGGGTCTCGGACTGCATAAATAACATCTCTGTGCATTATAAGCAAGGAGTATGCTGTGGGTGCTTCCTTCATCAAGTTTTTAATCCTGGAATTAACAGAACAGTTGAATGAGTAACTTCAGTTATAAAAAAGGCAAAGCTCTTATTACAAGAGCTATAAATTCAGCCCAGTTTTACATTTACCTTGCTACCCAGTCGGGAGTGTCATCTTGTTCCTGAGGAGGGGTGTATGCCAGTAATTGGGTAATCATTTCACTATCAGAACTTGTGGACAGACCAATACCATGGCGCAGAAGCTATATAGAAAAATGAAAAGTTTAATCATAAGAGGAGACTCTCTACCCCACCCCTCACCCGACAGCCCACCATAATAGAAATAAATCAGGCTTCCGTAAATGCTGACTCATGAAAATTCAACATCTAGACTGAGCTCGGTGGCTCAGCCTGGAGTTCCAGCCCTTTGGGAGGCTAAGCCAAGTGGATTGCCTGAGTCTGCAGGTTCGAGACCTGCCTGGGCAACTTGGCGAGACCTCATCTCTACAATAAATAAAATATTAGCTGGGCATGATAGCATGCACCTATAGTTTCAGCTGCTTGGAAGGCTGAGGCAGAAGGATCGCCGGAGCCCCGCAGGTCAACTCTGGGGTGGCCGTGAGTATGCCACTGCACTCCAGCTTAGGTGACAGAGTAAGGCTCCAACTCAAAAACAGACAAGACAAGATGAAGTATGGATGAAGGCATAAGAACAAATTCAACATCATTGCCACAGAAAGCTCCCAACAACATGCCGTGAACGGAGACTAAGTAAACAGCTCTTTGTCCCATCTCCCAGACTATTTTAGTTTTCTGTCATTGCTTCCAACTCATTTATTCATTTGTTGCCTTCAAGTTTAAACTCCATTTTTCCCCTTATGCTTTTGTCATACTGTGATGTACGTGGATGAACAAACATGTATGTGGGCTTTTTCCCTGTTCTTTCCTGGTATACAACTCCTGAAAGCCTTGAAATTGGCAAAATGCTGTCTTTTTATGTGTTAACAAGATGACCGGTAACTAGGAGCTCCCGGATAGCACCAGGATAGGGTCTAGTTGCCAGGGAAAGCAACCATGGAATCAGAAGGTTGGGATTTTCAGCTTCATCCCTGGACCTCCAGGGAAGGGAGAAGGGATAAAGGTCGGGCTGATCACCAGTGGCCAGTGATTTCATCACCTATGCCTACTTAATGATATCTCTGTAAAAACCCAGAATGCCTGGGTTTGGAGAGCTTCTGGACAGCTGAACACTTGGCATGCCCTTGGACAGAAACAGCATGGAAGCATGTCCCTTCCCACATACCATGCCCTGTCTGTCTCTTCACCTGACTGTTTTTCTATATCCTTTAGAACAATCTTTATAATAAACCAGTAAAAGTAACTAAAGCACTTGTGAGCAGCTCTAGCAAATGATCAAAACCAAGGATTACTTGCAGACTGCAGGAACTCTTAAATGTTCATTTTATATTAACTAATTAATTAGCTAATTAATTAAGATGGTGTCTCACTCTGTCGCCCAGGTTCAAGTGTAGTAGCACAATCACAGCTAATGTAGCCTCAACTTCTGGGGCTCAGGTGATTCTTCTTCTTTTTTTTTTTTTTTTTTTTTTGAGTTGGAGTCTTACTCTGTTGCTCAGGTGATCCTTCTGCCTCAGCCTTCCAAGTAGCCCAGTTTTTTGATTTACTGTAGAGATGAGATCTTGCCAAGTTGCCCAGACTGGTCTCGAACCCATGGGCTCAAGCAATCCTCTCACCTCAGCCCACCAAAGTGCTCGGATTATAGGTGTGAGCCACCGTGCCATTATGTGCCACCACGATCTTCCCATGAAGTGTTTCGACAACAAAGGGCTGACAATTTCCTAATTCAGTTTTCTGTAGTGGCATACCTCGTGTGTCCAATTCCAAGATCTGATCCTTTGGTCTCAACCTGGGATATCCCAATTTATAATGGGTTGTCAGAAGTACCCCGAGGCCTGGCATCTTAAGTGGCGTAACATTCTTGTGGAACTGAGTCCATAACCTCTGTGATCTGACCTCAACTCCAAGGCACTATTAAGAATTTCATTAATAGGATACCCAGTTGGTGTCCTCTGAAAAACTAATTGTTGTAAGAAAACCCCTCATTTGGTCGCAGAAGTGTGCTGTGTTGAGCTTGAGCATTTGAAACATTTCAGCTTGGTTTTTCCTATCTCATATAAGCTCTGAACATAGAAACAAAATGAAAGAGACAGCGAGAGTCCATAAACCCTAATATCTCTGCAATTCTAAAAGCAACCATGAATCAATTTTTCCCCGAACTCTAAAGCAGTGCGTTTGAGAGGTGAGCAAATTAAAATGCAGATGGACACCCTTGCCCCCAACCTGGAGGTAATATCTTCCAGTCTGGAATTATTACAAGTACTCCAGTTCTGTTGCAGTTGTTTCTTGCAATTAGGTAACAGGTAGCTACAATTAGAAAATGTCCTTTACCAAGATCCTTAATTCATTAGCTCATCCCAATCATTTATAATACTTTAAAAAACAAAACAGAAAAACCCCCAACTTACCTTTTTCCTTAATCGAGCAGCATTTACCAATTCGCCATTATGTGCCACCGCGATCTTCCCATGAAGTGTTTCGACAACAAAGGGCTGACAATTTTCTAATTCACAGTTTCCTGTAGTGGCATACCTCGTGTGTCCAATTCCAAGATTTGAGACATATAACTTCTTCAAATTGTCCTCGGTAAAGACATGATTTACAAGACCTAGCCCCTTGAAAAGTCAGTAAAAGGACATCTTAGAAAAAACCAGAGACTACTTCTGCTAGTAAGTAATAAAAGTCTCTCTGCTCATGTCATCCAAACTAGAAATGCAGTTTACTTAATTTCTCTGTGCTTCAGAATTCAAACTAAAAAACGGAAACAAACAAAAAACAAAAACAAAAAAACCCACAACTTAACCTAATTGTAAGAACTGTGAGGCATTTACTTTCTTTTTCCAGACCCAAGCAGATGTAGAAGCATTTAAAAAAAAATTAGTCCGGGCTCAGTGGCTCAGTCTGTAATCCCAGTACTTTGGGAGGCCGAGGTGAGTGGATTGCCTGTGTCTGCGGGTTCGAGACCAGCCCAGGCAACTTGGTGAGACCTCTCTCTATAATCAATCAAAAATTTGCTGGGCATGGTAGTATGTGCCTGTAGTTCTGGCTACTTGGTGGAAGGATTGCCGGAGCCCAGCAGCTTGATGTTGGGGTGGCCATGAGTGTGCCACTGCACTTTAGCCTGGGTAATGGAGTAAGACTCCAACTCAAAAAGAAAATTATCAGCCAGGTATGGTGGCTCATGCCTGTAATCTCAATACTTTGGGAGGTGGAAGCGAGATGATTGCCTGGGGGGTGGTGGAAGCGAGATGATTGCCTGAGCTCAGGGGTTCGAGACCAGCCTAGGAAACTTGGTGAGACCCCGTCTATACAATAAGTAAAAAAAAATTAGTCGGGCGTGTTGGTGCATACCTGTGGTTCCAGCTACTTGGAAGGCTGAGGTGGAAGGATTGCCTGAGCCCAGCAGGTCGAGGTTACAGTGGCTGTGAGCATGCCACTGCACTTCAGTCTGGGTGTCAGAATATGACTCTGACCCAAAAATAAAAATAAAAATTTTGAGGTGAAATTCAGAACACTGGGCATGATGGATCAAGCCTGTAATCCCAGCACTTGGGGAGGCTGAGGCAAGAGGATTGCCTGAGTCCAGGAGTTTGAGACTAGCCTGGGCAACATGGTGAGATCTACCTTGTCTCTACAATAAGCCAAAAAAATTAGCTGGGCTTGGTGGTGCACACCTGTGGTTCCAGCTACTTGGAAGGCTGAGGCGGAAGGATCACATGAGCCCAACAGGTCGAGACTGTGGTGGCTGTGACCGTGCCACTGCACTCCAGCCTGGGCAACAGAGTGAGACCCCGACTCAAAAATAAAAGAAAACAAATTCATATAACATAAAATTAACCATTTTAACCTTCTGTACTCGGAGATATCTCACAGATCACCTATCAGCAACTTGACCGCACTTTACCAAATAGTGAAAAATGAATACTAAATAGCACAGTGTTGGAACCAATCATTTTACTGCAATGGTATTTGGCATGTAATGGAATTTTGGATATTGAGGAACTTATTTATAACAAAAAATCAAAATTGCATATCTTGCACTTTTCTACTCTGTGATAACATGTGAAACAGTCACTGACCTGCATTGCAGATGCATTGTTGTATAATAGTAATTTGTTTGACGTCTTCTACCTGGTGTTTTTCTATTCAAACAGACAATGCAGTCTTATTTTCTTCCTCCCACACAAATAGTATATGGCCTTTGTCCAGTCTGCACAGCACTATGAAAGCACTTTCTTTTCTCTTTTTTTTGAGTTGGAATCTCACTCTGTCACCCAGGCTGGAGTGCAGTGGCACACTGCTCACGGCCACCACAGCCTCGACCTGCTGGTATCATGTGATCCTGCCGCCTCAGCCTTCGAAGTAGCTGGAACTACAGGCACACGCCATCAAGCCTGGCTAATTTTTTTGATTTATTGTAGAGATGAGGTCTCACCAAGTTGCCCAAGCTGGTCCTGAACCCATGGGCTCAGGCAATCCTCTCACCTCGGCCTCCCAAAGTGCTGGGATTATAAGCATGAGCCACCGTGCCCGGTCAGCACTTTATATACTCTCTTTCTACATAATGTCTGCTGACATTTTAAAATGTATACCTCAGTATATATTCCATCTCTTTATATGCTTTTATGTGCAATTTGAATGGAAATTTCAAGGAAATATACAGTTCTGAAAAATTTGTATTGATACAAGGTCATCCAGTATAATCACCAGCAATTAATTAATGTCCTCTCAGAGAGGACATGCAGGTGCAAAGGGTTAGAGTGAACAATTTAGTGGCATTTAGTATCTTCACAATGTTGAAGCACTTGTGTCTCATAAGACATTTTTCATTAAAACATCTAAGATCAGATGTACTAAGCAAAAAAATAAAGTCAAATATAAACTAAAATTTGCATTTGAGAAATTAAAGCATCTTAAAGTATTTAAACAAAATACATTCTAATTTGACAAATGTTACACTATAACGTTGGAAATGGATAATCCGAAGAATATAACTTCTTATAGTAAATTATTTATTCAGACCCTCCCTCCCATATACTAGTGATCATTTGGCTGTTATTTTACCACCATTTCTTTTTTTTTTTTTTGAGTCGGAGTCTCACTCTGTCACCCAGGCTGGAGGGCAGTGGCATGCTCACGGCTACCGCAGCCTCAACCTGCTGGGATCAGGTGATCCTTCCACCTCAGCCTTTCAAGAAGCTGGAACTACAGGTGCATGCCACCATGCCCAGCTAATTATTTATTTAATATAGAAACAAGGTCTCAGCCGGGCTCGGTGGCTCAGCCTGTAATCCCACGCCTTTGGGAGGCTGAGGTGAGTGGATTGCCTGAGCCCGCGGGTTCGAGACCCACCTGGGCAGCGAGACCTCATCTCTAAAATAAAG
>NW_007062282.1:95381-100896 GCF_000164805.1 Carlito syrichta
GGTTACTGCACTCCAGTCTGGGCAACAGAGTGAGACTCCAACTCAAAAAAAAAGAAACAAGGTCTCACCCTGTTGCCCAGGCTGATCTCGAACCCCTGGGCTCAGGGAATCCTCTCGCCTCAGCCTCCCAAAGTGCTGGGATACAGGCGTGAGCCATTGTGCCCAGCTCATCAACATTTTTAATGTTCAAATTTACCTTGTGTGTTTTGAACGTCGGCACTGAATTCCCATCACTAGTCACAATACCAGCACTCTCTTGACCCCTGTGAACATAAAAGGACATTAACTGTAATCAGCTCTATTGATCAGCTTCTTGGAGAACTTTATCAAACACACCTTTTTCAACAAGCAACTGCGAACTCAGTGTGAGAAGACATTAAATGTCACTGGTAATTAGCAATAGCAGCAGATGACATAATAATTAGATATGTCATCTAATCCTAACTGATATGCCAGGTACTGTCCTACACATTTTACACTGTGAATATAAATATAGTTTAAAAGCTGTTGGAACTGCGAATATACTTTAATTCTAGAGGGACCTGACTGAGATCTGAGCGCCATGTGGTTACAATTTTTATTTCACAGATTGTAGATTAACTCACTTTGTTTTTCTTGTTCTATACAATGATTAGAAAGACTTAAACCACCAGGGACGAAACCTCCTGCCTTCTTAGTTAAGGACCCTTGTTAAAGATGAACATCTCTTTTGTTGTCTAGCCTTGCTTAGACCAGATGACATGACCCATGGTTATTATATCCTCCGTAAAAAGTGGGAATTGCAACCTTGTAAAAAAGAAACACAGCCTGTAACCAATCAAATTGCTGTAATTATGCACCAATCTTGTATGGAAAATGTGGTAATCCTGCTAAAACCTCCTCTAACTCCGCTTATATAAATGAAACCTTAACTTTCCTACTTCAGAATGCTGACTGCATTCTTTGGAGTTGGTGTTTCCAGGTGACAAATCTTCAAACTTCGTGCTCTAATACACTCTAGGTTTGGGATGACGGCCTCCTGCCTGCCCCTATACCCTTGTCCACAAGGAACAAAAAGTGTCCAGGTGCGATCCTTGCTCCATTATAATACTAAAATCCCACCCTAGGAGGGGCTTATCTGTTATTTTTTGTACACGTAATATAGGAAGACCCATGCGTCTATACCGTGTTTGCTGGTTAAAACTCCTCTGCAATCATGCCAACATACCTCACCTTTGACACTGCGTATACCCCTTTCCTTATTTAATAAAAGGTCCCAGGCAGCCCTGGGGAGAGGTAGAGAACTCTTCTCCTGAGCTGTCTTCCTTGTACAAACCCCAGTAAAGCCTTGTCTGGAAATCTGTTGAGTCAATTTCTCTCTCTCTTTGAGTCAGGGTCTCATTCCATGGCCCATGCTAGAATGCAGTGGCACAATCACGGCTCACTTCAGTCTCGCCCTTCTGAGCTCAGGCAATCCTTCTGCCTTAGCTTCCTGAGTAGCTGGAACTACAAGCATGCACCATCATGCCTGGCTAATTTATTTTATTTTATTTTTATAGAGACGAGGTCTCGCTATGTTGCCCAAGCTGTTCTCAAACTCCTGACCTCCGGTCAACTTATGTAAGAGTCTAAGAACCCGCCAAGGGTAACATATTTCTTGATGACTTGCAAGGAGTTAGGACTTTCTGCCACTCTTTGGGGGAGCCCAAGTCGACGGACTGCTGGATAGAACTCTCCCCTTGGCTGACATGTGGCCACTCTCCTCTAGTTTTCTGGGGTCTCTGTAATCCTACCTGACATTGCTTTCCTTTTTTTTCTCCCAATTCTCTCCTCCTTCTGCTTTTGTTGGTTTGAGTCACCTTAATACATTTGTAAGGTAAGGAAGGAAACCGCCGGCTCCCAGAGACTGATCACCCCAGTGGGCAGCAGAACAGACCATACCTCCTCTAGCTGGCCCGTGCAGGCTGAACAGCTAGCTGCTGGTGCTTTGGCTTTGAACTTTATAGTTTTATTTACAACTCCTTGGTACTTCGCCTCTCTCTGCAACTCACTGTGGGGAGAAGAGGTGTGTGGTCTTTTTTAAATGTTAGCCTGAGTGTGCAGTCCTGGGGGTTCTGTATGTTGTCTTTGTGAGAAAATGAACAGTACGTGGGTCTAATCCTTGTGTAATCTCCTTCTCTTTTTGTTGGTTTGATATGCCACTTCGTCTGTTGTCACTCAGTCACCACCAAGCACAGGCTCCAAGACAGTAGGCCTTGGACCTGGTATAAGGTTGAGAATTTTGCTATACCTTTGGGGAAAAAGACCTCATACTAAGATAGACAAAGGAGTGTACAGATAGCCTAGCAGCCATAAATCCCTGTCACACTGTCCTTTGCCAGAAGAGATGAGGTCCAGAGTAAAACCCCCAGTGGGACAATAACAGGTGAGAATGGGTCATTTTGTTACCTGCCTGTCAGAGGCAACAAAAAGAACATAGTAAAGTCCATAAACTATAATATTAGAGAGATCTGTCAGGAAAAAGATAAAGACCTAGTGTGGTTTTCCTCAACTAAGTCACTGAGGCTTTTAGAAAGTACAGCAATGCTGACCTAGAGGCAGCAAAAGGCAGGACGTTCCTTGCCACGCATTCCATTCCTCAGTTGGCTCCAGATATCAAGAGAAAGTTACAGAAATGGAGGCAGCATCCCAGACTCAGCTGTCAATCTTGGTAGAGGAGGCCACTGAAGTTTTCCATGAGATAGGACAGAGGAAGCTGATAAAGAAATTGGCCAAAAAATTGCAGCTTTCGGTTGACACAATTAATCTGCCACCTCAGGGTGACCTGAGGAGTCACAGAAGACCAGACAACTGACTGGGACCTGCTGCCTACCCTGTCCTGACCCAGAGTGTCTGAGCCCTCTCCAACTGTGATTACGTGGTAATGGAGATAGATTCACAACCCAGGGAGGCAGGTTACTGTCCCTCTCACAGGCAAGGCCGAGTCCAGTATTATTACTTGTTCTTTTACGTCCCTGAATGTTCTGTCCCATTATGTGGAATGTGCCCATAGGCCCAGCTACTTGGGAGGTTGAGGCAGAAGGATCGCCTGAACCCAGAAAGTCAAGGATGCAGTCAGCTGAGATCTGCCACTATACTCCAGGGTGGGTGATAGAGTGAGACTCTAACTCAAAAAAACAACAAACAAACAAACATGCTTCCCCTACACCCCAAAATCAAGGACCAAGTAAATGCCCCAGTATGGGACATTTATGGTCTGGGAATGAGCTAAGGAAGCTCCCCCAGAAAGAAAAGGCCTAAGACCTGTGTAAACTACCCATCAAGGAAATAATACTCCCTCAAGCCTGAGACAGTTAGAGGGATTCAGGCAATGCTATGTAAAATTTTAAATCATGGAAAGATCAAAGGCATGCCAGATTTTCTGGGATTTCAGCTGGTGTTATGCCCTGTTTATACACACATTTTATTTTATTTTTTAAGTTGGAGTCTCACTCTGTCGCCTAGGCTGGAATGCCATGGCACACTCACGGCCACCCCAGCGTTGACGTGCTGGGCTCCAGCGATCCTTCCACCTCAGTCTTCCAAGCAGCCAGAACTATAAGCACGTGCTACCATGCCTGGTTAATTTTTTTTTTTTTAATTGTAGAGACGAGGTCTCACCAAGTTGCCCAGGTTGGTCTCGAACCCATGGATTCAGGCAATGCACTTGCTTTGGCCTCCCAAAGTGCTGGGACTATAGAGGCTGAGCCACCGAGTCTGGTTGTACACATATTTTGAACTGCTGGATAAATTACAGCAAGGAGGACTGAGACCTCAATGGTTAACCTGCAACTATAGGTTTAAGTAGGCTCTTCTAAAGCTCATAATCTACTTCTTTTTTTTCTTTTCTGCTTATTGAAAATGTGCTGTTTTTAAGCTACTAGTGTTAAGATAAAACTCACTGTTTTAAGGTTACCGGGAGATTTTGTTTTTCTTATACCGTTCAGCCAGTTCTAGCTAAAATGTGAACATTGAAAACTCATGTGAGACGGGGCATAGTGGCTCATGCCTATAATCCCAGCACTTTAGAAAGCCCAGGCAAAGCCGGGCCCGGTAGCTCAGCCTGTAATCCCAGCACTTTGGGAGGCTGTGGTGAGAGGACTGCCCGAGCCCGCGGATTCGAGACCCGCCTGGGCAACTTGACGAGACCTCATCTCTACAATAAATCAAAAAATTAGCCGGGCATGGCAGCGCGCGCCTGTAATTCCAGCTACTTGGAAGGCTGAGACGGAAGGATCGCCAGAGCCCAGCAGGTCGAGGCTGCGGTGGCCGGGAGCGGCCACTGCACTCCAGTCTGGGTGACAGAATGAGACTCCAACTCAAAAAAAAAAAAAAAGAAAGCCCAGGCCAGAGAGCTCAGGAGTTCAAAATCAGCCTAGGCAACAGTGTGAGATCTGGCCTCTACAGAAAATTAAAAAAAAAAGAAAGAAAGAAAGACAGAGAGAGAGAGAGAGAGAGAGAGAGAGAAAGACAGACAGACAGACAGAAAGAAAGAGAAAGAAAGAAAGAGAAAGAAAGAAAGAAAGAGAAAGAAAGAGAAAGAAAGAAAGAAAGAGAAAGAAAGAAAGAAAGAAAGAGAAAGAAAGAGAAAGAAAGAAAGAAAGAAAGAAGAAAACAGTTGAAACTGATTTTTTTAAAAAAAGGTAAAAGAAGGTTTAAAATCTGTCATGGAAACTGCTTTATCAGGGCAAATAAAGTTTAGTAAAAAGGTTCCAATTTTGTCAGAGATATATTTGGATTCGGATGTCTTTTGTAAGATGGCAAGTTTATCCTGCTATCTCATGGCTAGAGTTCCAAGGTGAAAGTTGCTGGATCTCTACTTATATGCGTGTATGTTTAAATGTGCTTACAGATATGTACATGTTATGTGTGGTATCTAGCATGCTATCAAATTGGCTCATAAATGAGGGCTTATAAGTCTAAATGTTTTCCAAGTTCACGTGACTTTACTGATCCTTGGAAAAGAAAATGGTTTTAAAATTAATGATTACAGAAATGTTTTCAGAATTGTCAGCATACATTTTTGTCTGGGTTTATGAACTAGCTAAGTTTAATATTTGCCTTGGCTGGATATTTTAAGTGGCCAGGTTTTGGCATAAAGGTTATGAGATGATAAACCCAGTGAAAACTAGAAAGACCTCTGTGTGCTTTTTGGACAAATAAGACATAAAATTATATTCTTTTTTTTGAGTTGGAGTCTTACTCTGTCGCCCAGACTGGAGTGCAGTGGCCACTCCTGGCCACTGCAGCCTTGACCTGCTGGGCTCCGACGATCCTTCCACCTCAGCCTTTCAAGTAGCTGGAACTACAGGCATGTACTTCCAACCCCAGTTAATTTTTTAATTTATTTTAGAGATGAGGCCTTGCTGCCCAGGCGGGTCTCGAAATTCACTCACGTCACTCACCGTGGGATCAGGCAATCCACTCACCTCAGCCTCCCAAGGCGCAGGATTGCAGGCTAAGCCACCAAGCCCTGCTAAAATTATATTCTTTTTTT
>NW_007062282.1:100916-113283 GCF_000164805.1 Carlito syrichta
GACTGGAGTGCAGTGGCCGCTCCCGGCCACCGCAGCCTCGACCTGCGGGGCTCCGGCGATCCTTCCGCCTCAGCCTTCCAAGTAGCCGGAATCACAGGCATGCGCTACCACGCTTGGCTGATTTTTTGATTTACTAGAGATGAGGTCTCGCTGCCCAGGCGGGTCTTGAACCCGCGGGCTCAGGCAATCCACTCACCTCAGCCTCCCAAAGGCACGGGATTACAGGCTGAGCCACCGAGCCCGGCTTAAAATTATATTCTTATTGAGAAAATTGTTTTTTATGTAATCTGCAGGTTAAGTCATTTATAAAAAAAGGTAGAAAGAAATCAGTGAGTAGTAAATAGTTATGAATATAAAGATACATTTTTGATAAGAAAGGTTATAAAGAAAATTTTATGAGAAAGAATCTTGTGAATTTCTGTTCTAAAACAAAATGACTGGTTATTTTATTTTATTTTATTTTATTTGAGTTGGAGTCTCACTCAGTCGCCCAGACGGGAGTGCAGTGGCCGCTCCTGGCCACCGCAGCCTTGCTTGCTGGGCTCTGGTGATCCTTCCACCTCAGCCTTCCGAGTAGCTGGAATTACAGGTGCGTGCTACCATGCCCAGCTGATTTTTTGATTTATTGTAGAGATGAGGTCTCACTGCCCAGGCAGGTCTCGAACCCGCGGGCTCAGGCAATCCACTCACCTCAGCCTCCCAAAGGCGTGGGATTACAGGCTGAGCCACCGAGCCTGGCTAATGACTGGTTATTTAGAAAAGAAGGAAGTATGGGAGAAATCAGAAAGTCCATACATGTTAAAAATGGTCTACGAGGCAACCTCCTCAGGTTCCCTCCTGCTCTGGCAGCTTTTCTGTCTCTCAATAAATCCTGCTTTCCTACCAAAAAAAAAAAGGGTCTACATACCAGGTATGGTGGCTGGTGCTGCTAATCCCAGGACTTTGGGAGGCTGAGGCAAGAGGACTGTCTGAGCCAAGGGGTTCAAGACCAGCCTGGGTAACTTGGCAAGACCTTGTCTCTACAATAAATCATAAAATTAGCCAGGCATGGTGGTGTGCGCCTGTGGTTCCAGCTACTTGGAAGGCTGAGACAGAAGGATCACCTGAACCCAGCAGGTGGTGGCTGCAGTGGCCGTGAGCGTGCCACTGCACTCCAGTCTGGACAACAGAGACTCAGACTAAAAAAAAAAGTCTACATAGTTCATAAAGGTCATAAAAAGGAACTTAGGAATGGAATTTTATATATGATTAAATTGGCTATAACATATATTTTTTTGAGTTGGAATCTCACTCTGTTTCCTAGGATGGCGTACAGTTGCATGACCATGGCTCACTGCAGCCTCAACTTCCTGGGCTCAAAGGATCCTGCTGCCTTAGCCTCCTGAGTATCTGGGATTACAGGTGCACGTCACCACACTCTACTAATTTATTTATTTATGTTTTTGTAAAGATAGGTCTTGCTATGCTGCCTAAGGCTGGTTTTGAACTCCTGGGCTAAGGTAATCCTTTTGCCTCAGCCTCCCTAAGTACTGGGTTCTAACAGGCATTAGCCACTGCACCTGGTCGATGATAATTAAAGGGAAATTATTTGTAAGTCTCTCCATCTTGGCTCTCTATGTTAGAACAAGGTTTTGTTTTGTTTTTGAGTAGGAGTCTAACTCTGTTGCCCAGGCTGAAGTGCAGTGGCATGCTCACAGCCACCACAGCCTCGACCGGCTGGGGTCAGGCAATCCTTCTGCCTCAGTCTTCCAAGTAGCTGGAACTACAGGCATGCGCCACTATGCTTGGCTACTTTTTTGACTATTGTAGAGATGAGGTCTCACCATGTTGCCCAGGCTGGACTGCAGTGGCACAATTACAACTACTGCAGCCTCAATCTGCAGGGCTTAGGTGATCCTTTCACCTCACCTTCCAAGTAGTTAGAACTACAGGCATGCATGCCCATGCTCAGCTAATTCTTTTATTTTGTAGAGACAAGGTCTTGCCAAGTTGCCCAAGCTGGTCTTGAACCCCTGAACTCAGGCAATCCTCTCACCTCTGACCCCCAAAGTTCTAGGATTACAGGTGTGAGCTACTGCGCCCAGCAGATTTTACATTTTAACAAGACAATCTCTATGCAGTCTCTATTAGGTTTTTGATTACTTAGAAAAACTGAGCCTAGAAAGGGTTAAGGTTTGTACATCCACTTAATTTTCTGTATTGTTTTTAAAGTCTTTTGATTAGCACTCTTGGTTAAATAAGAAACTAATATTCTGTTTTGATAAAATGTTTTGAGCCTTTGTATCATCTTTGAAAAATGTCCACAAAATTAAATACTAAAGTCTCTGACCTAGGGGAGACTTATCAAAGCTATAAATATTAATCCCCATAAGGTTGAAAGATCTATTTACAACTCCCAGTCAGGTCATGAACCCCAGTATCACCACTTCGAGCCCCTTAAAAAAGTCCTGATCCAGTGCTATTAACTAATCCTCGTGCTCTTAGACTCCCAGGTATACATATCTCATCTAAAAAGACACCGATTAGGCCGGGCAGTGTGGCTCACGCCTATAATCCCAGCACCTTGGGCGGCTGAGGTGAGAGGACTGCCTGAGTCCACGGGTTCAAGACCAGCCTGGACAACTTGGTGAGACCTCATCTCTACAATAAATCAAGAAAGATTAGTCAGGCGTGGTGGCACATGCCTGTAGTTCCAGCTACTTGGAGGGGTGAGGTGGAAGGATCGCCTGAGCCCAGCAGGTCGAGGCTATGGTGGCCGTGAGCATGCTACTGCCCTCCAGCCTAGGTGACAGAATGAGACTCCGACTCAAAAAAAAAAAGAGACACTGACTGCTGCTCAATCTTGAACGTTGATGCCAGTATCTGACACTAAACTCTAGTTAAACTTGTCTTCAGATCTAGAAGGCAACAATCAAAATAAACTGCTTTTATGAGACACAGGGGCAGGCCTATATACAGAAACACTAAGATTCATTGAATAATTTTGCCTCTAAATCCTTGGTGGTAGATAATTTGAATGGTTAGCTACCTGTAAGCTTCCTTTCCCTATCATTATCAAAATTAGACAGGGGTTATCTCCTTTTTGTTTAAAGCATTGCTAATTATTTCTGATTTGTTTTATTTGCCAGAATTTAAAACTGTTCAATCCCACTGGGCCAATCTGTCTTGCATTGCAAACACATTGATGCTTAAGATATTATACAATATCAGATACCCTCCCTCTAGGGCCAGGGGCTGTCATGGAAGCATGAGACAGTAAGGGATGGCTTTGAGGGATACAATTAGTTCAAACCCTCTACATCAAAGACAAGTAACCAGGTGCTTAAACAGCTGATGGTTCAGCACGGAAAAATGTAGAGATTAAGTCAATTTTGTAACCTTTCTTTCTGGCTTTTAGTTTTGGCACAGCCAGGATTAACAACACAGACAATCTGCTGGGAATGGTGGCTCAAGCCTGTCTCTTCTGTATATGTATGTAGGCTTTTTTTTTTTTTGAGTTGGAGTCTCACTCTGTCGTCCAGACTGGAGTGCAGTGGCCGCTCCCGGCCACCGCAGCCTCGCCTGCTGGGCGCCAGCGATCCTTCAACCTCAGTCTTCCAAGTAGCTGGAATTACAGGCGCGCGCTACCACGCCCGGCTAATTTTTGATTTATTGTAGAGATGAGGTCTCACCAAATTGCCCAGGTGGGTCTCAAACCCGCAGGCTCAGGCAATTCACTCACCTCGGCCTCCCAAGGTTCTGGGATTACAGGCTAAGCCGCCGAGCTCAGCCTGTATGTAGGCTTTAATAACTGTTTTGTTTTTTTTTGGAGTCATAGTCGGCCAGGCGGTACGCTCATGACCTCCACAGCCTTGACCTTCTGGACTCAGGTGATGCTTCTACTTCAGCCCTCCGAGAAGCTGGAACCACAGGCACGTGCCACCTTACCTGGCTAATTTTTTTATTTATTGTAGAGATGAGGTCTCCCCACATTGCTCAGGCTGGTCTCCAACCCCTGGGCTCAGGCAGTCCTCTTGCCTCGGCCTTACAAGGTGCTGAGATGGCAAGCATGAGCCACTGCATCCGGCCAATAATTATTTAGACATTGATTTATTTGGTTAAAAAAAGGGGATCTTTGTCAAAATTATATATTGCAGTTGTTTGGGCATTTCATTATTGAGAAAAACTGCAACATTAAATATGGTCACAAAAAAATTGAAAGTAATTTTATTGAATGCATTAAATACTATGCTGGAAATAGACATACCTAAAACCATCCACACTATGAGACTAAATAAACCATGACTTAGGAATTCTTTTATTTAGTGAAATGCTGCAGTTTTTGAGTTAATCAGTGCTAGGAATGCTAGGAGTTTAGGTGATTCGTGTCAGAGAAAAATAATATATTATTAACATTAGCTATAAACCTCAAGGCAAGAAGAATTTAGGCCAACCATTTTCAGAACAATTTTTAAAAATCAGCAATCATTTCGTAAAGCAGTATATTATAAAAACATTAAGAAATATACAAAAATTGGTTTTCTTTCTCCTTTGTCTCAAGGCTAATTTCTTTCTTAAAGCTTAAGGATGAGGTTAGGAATCATTTAGGTCCAGGCTTCCTTAATCACAAAGCTCGTTTATTTGGCAGTTTCTCAAGTTACTCCTCCGGGCAGCTTGAACCAGTTAAACTAGATCCTTTCGGCTCTAAGGAGCTTATTGACAACCAGCCGTCTGGTTTCCTAGGAAACAAAAACCTTGGCTAGAAATAGTGAATCATTTCCAGGTCACTTTCAACATGGAGAGTGGAGCAGGAAAGCACTGGACTGAGGAAGAGGTAAAAGCTTTGCTGAGTGTCTGGGCAGAAAAAAATATACGAAAACAACTTTATGGAACCCTGAGAAATAAAGGAATATTTATTTACATTGCTAAAAGGCTGCAATCATTAGGAGTACACAGAGATTGGAAACAGTGTCGGGCAAAGTACAAAAATCTCAAATATGAATATAGAACCGTTCAATATGCCCATAACTCTGGAGACAGCTCTAAAACTATGAAGTTCTTCCACGATTTGGATGCAATCCTGCGCTATGAATCGGCCACACGATGTACAGAGGAAGATGCAAACCGCAGGTACCTGGCACCGCTGAGCCCAAGGACAGCCCCAGAGACCACTGAAGGTAAAAAGAAAAAGTACTCTCCTTTTGTTTTTCTTCTGTGTTACAGTTTTACAAACTGTAAGAGTACAGGACTGCTGAGGCCATAGGATACACATAGCCCAAAATATCAAGGTTGAAAAAACATAACAAATTTGTTACGGTATTTTGCACAAGGTTATGTTTTTGATATATGAACTGGGTTCTAAAAATAGGTTTTAATTGTATAAGAGTGGCAAAAAACGGGGGAAAATAAACACTGCTCAACTGTTATTTTCTCACAGCTCCAGAAAAGACAGAACTTTCTCCTCTGTTTGAATGCTCTCATTTTCCTTAATTTATAAATAAAAGCACTAAAATACTAAGAACTGATAAACACGATTTCATTACTTGTTTGGAAGAACAGCTCCATCTTAACAGAAAAGTAAAACAAAGACAGATTTAATAGATGAAATGATTTAGATATTAAAACGAGGTTCCTGATCTGCTGTGTTGTTAAACTCAACACTGTTTACACAGAATTTGCTCATTGTTGTGAAGCAAGCATCACTAGGCAAACAGTGGGAATCAGTGGCAGAAATGAGATTTCTCCCCCAGGCAAAGGTCGTACAGATGCTGTTTTTAAGAGCAGAATTATTCAAGTATTTTTAACACCCACTGTCTGTGTGTACCATGTGCAAAAGCACTGAGATATACCATTCAGTGAGTGAAACCACAAAGGAGAAATTACGAATAAATGTAATACTCATGAGAAAATGGAGAGTGGTATAATAAAAGTATCAAATGCAAAATGGATTAAGAGGACAGCGATTATCATTGGTTGACTTCAGTTAGCTGATTTTCATGTTTATAGCTCAATAATAAATCATTTAATTAAAAAAATCCAACCCTCTTTGCATTTCTGATAGTAAACCAAATTCTTCTTATTTTTTTGAGTCGGGGTCTCACTCTGTCACCCAGGCTGGAGTGCAGCGTCGTGATCATGGCTCATCATAGCCTTGACCTCCTGGGCTAAAGAAACCCACCCACCTCAGCTTTCCCTGTAGCTGGGACAGGCTGTGTCATCATGTGCAGTTAATTTTTAAAATTTTTTTGTCGAGATGAGGTCTCACTATGTTGCCCAGGCTGATACAGAGCTCCTAGCTCAATGAGTCCTCCTGCCTTGGCCTCCAAAAGTGCCGAGATTTATAGGTGCGAGCCACCCCATTGAGCCTTCTACACCAAATTCTGAGAAAGTCATGCAGTCATTACCATGTTAAACGGCAATTACATTATTTTATTCAGTTAATCACTCTGGATTCTTGATCATTTAAATGCTTTAAATATTGATTGATAAATATGTAAATCACTCAGCTTCTGGAAGTCCCTGATTTTAACCAGAGATTATGTCTGATGATGATGTGGATAGTAGTATCTCCACTTTATTTTTTATTTTTGAGTTGGAGTCTCACTCCGTCGCCCAGACTGGAGTGCAGTGGCACACTCCCGGCCACCACAGCCTCGACCTGCTGGGCTCCGGCGATCCTTCTGCCTCAGCCCTCCAAGTAGCTGGAACTAAAAATGCTCAGCTCATTTTTTGTTTATCGTAGAGATGAGTTCTCACCAAGTTGCCCGGGCGGGTCTCGAACCCGCGGGCTCAGGCAATCCACTTGCCTTGGCCTCCTGAAGCGATTACAGGCTGAGCCACCGAGCCTGGCAGTATCTCCACTTTTTAAAGGGATCTTCTAGAACTTTTGGTCACCACCTTGGCTTCAAGCTTAGTTTCACTCATAAGTAGAAGGCCAATGCTTACAATGTTTAAGGTGCCTCAAACCCCCAATTCTAAAATCAAACTCTTTCTTCTCCCATCAAAATTGTTCCTCCGACAAATTTCTTCCACTGTTGTTTCATTATATTCCCAATCATTTATATAAAAACATTTAAGATATCCTCGATTTTTTGTCAGTCACTAAGTCATGTGTCACAGAATTTTCTCTCTGCTCCATTCTCTTTACAACCAACCAAACTTCATCTCTCACGTGGAATAGTAATGTAACCTCTTTTTCGGTCTCCCCAGTTTCCAGCTTCTTTCCATAGGATCATGGCTCACAGTAGCCTTGACCTCCTAGGCTCAGGTGATCCTTCTGCCTTAGCCTCTCAGCTAACTTTTAAATTTTTTTGTAGAGATGAGGTCTTGCTATGTTGCCCAGACTGGTCTTGTATTCCCGGGCTCAAGCAATTCTCTTGCCTTGGCCTCCCAGAGTGCTGGGATTACAGGCGTGAGCCACTGAGTCAGGTCTCTTTATATTTTTGAGATTATAGAATTATAAGTAGAACACTGTTTGCATTTAATTTAATTTTTAAATTAATTTAACTAATGGTTCTAGAATATTTAACAGTTTAGGTCTTTGTCCCCGCATACAAATGATGCTTAAGTTAATACCTTTTGTCCATTTTTTTTTTTTGAGTTGGAGTCTCACTCCTTTGCCCAGGTTGGAGTACAGTGGCACACTGAAGGCCACCCCAGCGTCAACTTACTAGGCTTCAGGGATCCTTCCACCTCAGCCTTCCAAGTAGTCGGAATGACAAGAGCATGCTACCAAGCCCTGTTAATTTTTTTACTTATTGTAATGATGAGGTCTCACCATGCTGCCCAGACTGGTCTCGAACCCGTGAGGGCTCAGGCAATCCTCTCGCCTCAGCCTCCCAAAGTGCTGGGATTATAGGCCTGAGCCACCGCGCCGGGCTAGCATGGTTCTTTTAAATGACGCATTCCTTATTCCACTGAAGTTTAATTTAGATCAATTTCTGGAAGCTTTGGTATATGTCAATCAATGAATTACATAAGACACAGACTCTAAGCTCTTTCATTATATGCGCATCTGCCAATAAAACAATATTTTCTGATTATCTCATTGCAGCACCTCTTTTACAGTACCTGTATCGTTTACCAGTTGCCCACTATGTTAAGGGACCCAAGATACAAATATAAATGAAATATCTCACTTTAAAAATGCAAGTTAACTTGAAAACAAACCATAGCCATCTCTTCAAATTTGTATCATGACCACTTGTATACCTAATCCTGAATTGTACCCCGTATCATTAAAATAAAAAAATAACAAATTGTGTCCGTGGTAAATCTATTTTCATGAATATGATCAAATTCGACTGAAGCTATTAGCATTATCATTTATGTTATTCCTGTTTTTATTTTCCTTAGTACTTACTTGTAAAAGGAATTCTGTTTTCTCTCTTTCCCGGTAAAATGTCTGTTGCATTAGAAGATAAGGAAGATAGCTCAGGAAATCCTTTGCTTTTGGTTTCTCACGCAGGATCCATGGAACTAGGTATAGTATGATGGGCCAAAAATATACCAAGATTGATCTAATTTCAAAAGAAATGGAAGTTTGGTTTCTCCTCTGAGAAAATGGACAATTTTTCCTAGCGGAAGCACTGAGAATTCATTTGTGTTTCCTCCCCACTACCCCTTTTAAAACAACTCATACTTTAAAAAATCATTTCTAAAGTAAATTATTGCTTTAACAAAATTTAAGTTTTCTAGAAATATTAACTAATTTCCAGTTTTTAATCATTAAATATTATAGGAAATTTGATGGCTGAACTTAACATGTAGTAATGAACATGATCACTTTAGCATTCTGGAGGCCTAAGGCAAACAGAATTTTACATATGAGAATAAACAGGCTGAACAAGGTGGCTCACAGCTGTAATCTCAGCACTTTGGGAGGCCAAGGCAGAAGGATCACTAGGAGTTTGAGACTAGCCTGGGCAACATAACCAGACCCTGTCTGTATTTTAAAAAGAGAAAGGAAGAAAGTAAATAATATCAGGGACACAATGAAGTCAAAGACTATTTTAATCACCTAACTGATTACATTAAATTAAAACCCTTTTTTGCTTCTCATTTCTCATTGAAAGTAGAAGCAAAAATCTTATTTCCAAATCAAATAATAACCCTTTCATTTGTAACCAAAACAAGAAAAAAAAAAAAAAAAAAGCTGAGAAGCATTTCAAAACAAAGAGATTAAATACTCTACAAAGTACAATCAACTCCCTATATCTCAAAGTAAATGCTGTAAAGTGTTTAATGACTTAAAATTCACTATAGACACTGGGTGCATAACTACCTCTATTAAATATGAAATGAAATCTTAGGAAAACATAAGATAATATGGCTATCAAAATAACCAATATAATGTCATGAATATAAATAAACTGCAAAAGTGTGTCAGAGACCTACCACGAAGGTACCGTGGTATTTTTTTTTTGAGTTGGAGTCTCACTCTTGTTTTCCAGGCTGGAGTGCAATGGCACGCTCACGGTCACCGCAGCCTCGACCTGCTGGGCTCAGGCGATCCTCCCGCGTCAGCCTTCCAAGTAGCTGGAACTACAGACGCACGCCACCACACCTGGCTAGATTTTGTGATTTATTGTAGAGACGAGGTCTCGCCAAGTTGCCCAGGCTGGTCTCGAGCCCCCGGGCTCAGGCAATCATCTCACCTCGGCCTCCCAAAGTGCTGGGATTACAGGCTAAGCCACTGTGCCTAGCCAGCACCGTGATATATTAAAGGATTAATAACTAAGTGGAGACATACTGCATAGGAACAAGGCATTATGAAATTCCTGACACATTTACGATGGCATTTCGTCTTTCTCTTGTTTTCACAAGGAGTAAGCTCCGAGGGTTGTGTGTGGCTCTTCCAAGCCATTAGCTCATGTGTAGCCCTCGTTCTCAACCCTGATGACAGTTTGGGGATGAGGGAGGCACCCAAGCAGTGGTTTTTAAAAAATGTACCCCAGGCGATTCCAATCCACGGCAATGGAAATCATCAGACAGAGAAAAGGGAAAGGAGTCCAACTGTCCGCACCACTCCACTTCAAAACAAAAATTATCTACAAGGAGTCACTTTCTTATGTAATTGCTTTTTACAGTAAATACTAGAAAATTATGTATTCAGCTTTCACTGTTCCCCAAGATACACCTCGCATTACTAAAGGAAGTGGGAATGACACAGGAGAAAGATGATCAAAGTGTGACCCCAAACACAACTTTATTCAAGCCAGTCACTGGCACGCTAATGAACAGATTTTGGTTCTGTGCTTTGTTTCCTCTCTAGTAGTTTAAGAGATGAGCTAAGCTATGACTTGCCATTCCATCTCCTATGGAGAGACTGTCTTTAATCATGCGACATCCAATGATCTGTCTTGTCTGATAGATGAAATTCACATGTATCTCTTTCCCGCCTCTCCCGATGCAGGAATCCCTTCCTCGGTGATGGTGCCCCCGAGTAATCCAACTTTCATCCATACTGTAGCAAACGAAGGAGGAAAACACTGGACTGTGCCAGAAGTCAGGGCTCTAATAGACATCTGGTCTGAGAAGAGCATACAACAACAACTGGAGGGAACAGTGAGAAATAAAAGGATATTTGAACAAATTGCGGCCAGGCTGCAGAAATTTGGAATAGAGAGAGACTGGAAGCAGTGCAGAACAAAGTACAAAAACCTAAAACATGAATACAAGATTGTAAGGACGGCTCAAGACCAAGGCATGGAGAAGAGTATGAAATTTTTTATTGAGTTAGATGCTATTCTGAGACATAATAAAACCGAAGAATCAAAGGAACAGAAATCCCAAACTGGAGAACAAGACACAGAATGTGCCAGTGTCAAAAGGGAAGAGGACCAGACAGGTAGGAAGGTGAAGAAAAGAAATCTTAACATGCTACATCATACTGGTTGAGTATCCTTTATCCAAAATGCTTGAGACCACAAGTGTTTGGGATTCTGAATTTTGGAATATTTGCAAATACATGAGGTTGTGGGGGGATGGGATTCAAATCTAAACACAAAATCCATGCATGTTTCATATATACCTTATGCACATAACCTGACAGTAATTTTATACAGTAGTTTCAATAATTTTGGGCATGAAACCAAGTTTTTGACTGTGACCCATCACACAAGGTCAAATGTGTAACTTCCCACTGGTGGTGCCAGAATGGCTCTCAAAGTTTCAGATTTTGGAGCATTTCTGATTAGGGCCACTCAGCCTGTATTGAGAATATTCAGTAGCATAAGACGACTATCACCCATTGAAGTTAAATAGATCTCATTACATGCCATTCAACAAGCTAGCTGCTGAATTTATGAAACAGATTTAATTTATACTTGATCTTCTGCAGAACATAAAAAAATACAAAATTATACAAAAGAAGGAAATAACATTGGTCTTCCAGAATGATGTTCAAAATAGGTCAATTTTAATAAAACAAATGAGCAACCCTAGAGGGCAGAAGTTAAAGTTTTCTCACTATCTGTGGTAAAGCTGAGTAAATAGAAAAAGGGCATCGAAGACCTCAGAAAAATACAAATTCCAGGAGAATGTGCTAGAAGTGGTGGGTTTTTCTAGGACATGCCATACATTTTTTTTTTAAAGGAAGATTTATTGAGAGGGCAAAAAGGCTCACACAGTGGGAGGTGGATCTAAAGGGGTTGCCCCATAAAGCTTTTAAAAATAAGTTTAATCCAAAAGATTGAGATACAGTAAACACAAACAAAGGCATGATAGCATGAAATAAACTCTACACTAGGATTCAGGAAATCAAAGGTCTTAGTTTCTGTGGAACCTTGAAGCAACCAACTGTCTCCTCTAAACCTAACTCTACAATGAGGGGACTGGACAAGATGGTCTTGGAAACCTCTACTAACTATGATGTTTCCAGATATTATTATCTGGCTTATGTGGTGCAGTCCTGCAGCCATAAAAAAGAATGAAATCATGTCCTTTGCAGAAACATGGATGGAGTTGGAGACCAGCATGCTACGTGCACTGACTCAGAAATAGAAAACCAAACGCCGTATGTTCTCAGTCATATGTGGGAGTTCAACTGTCACAAAGATGGAAATAGACAGTGGAGACACTAATCAGGGGGGTGAGCGGTTAGGGTTCAGAAACTACCTAGGGGGCACAATGTCCACTATCTGGGGAATGGACCACCTGAGATCAATCCCCACCATTACATAATATGTCTATGTAATGGACAGACATGTGTACCCCTTGAATCTAAAAAGAAAACACACACACAAAGATGTCCTAATCTTGAGAGTGTGTGTGTCTAGAAAGGAGAGAGGGGGATGAAAGAGACTTAACACTGGGAAGTGGTAACAAGTCTCTCTCTCTCTCTCTCTCTCTCTCTCTCTATATATATATATATATTTTTTTTTTTTTT
>NW_007062282.1:113303-123330 GCF_000164805.1 Carlito syrichta
AGTTGGAAGTCTCACTCTGCCACCCAGGCTGGAGCGCAGTGGCATGCTCACGGCCACCGCAGTCTCGGCCTGCTGGGCTCTGGTGATCCTTCTGCCTCAGCCTTCCAAGTAGCTGGAACTATAGGTGTACACCACCACGCCTGGCTAATTTTTTTGGTTTATTATGGAGACGTGGTCTCACCAAATTGCCCAGGGTGATCTCGAACCTCTGGACTCAGACAATCCTCTCACCTTTGCCTCTCAAAGTGCTGGGATTGCAGTGTGAGCCACCGTGCCTGGCCTCAAAATATTTCACTGGCGGACAATAAACTAGTGTTCAGGGCGGGTATGGTGGCTCACAAAGGTGTCAGGCCCTGACTCAAAAAAAGGGAAGGAAACTAGTGTTTAAAATTCACATGTAAGATGACTAGAGATAAAGCAGCTCAATAACAATGGCACGATATGTTCATACAGCCATTGCTAAGGATGTAACAGCAGATGATTCCATTAGTTAGATGTCAGAAGACCCAGTTAGAGACGCATATAGAACCAATACCCAAGTGGGACTTAAGATACAGGGATGCTTAATGATGGGGATCTAATCACCATTATACTCGGATCTAAGTGACTTAAGATTCCATCTGAAGACCTAGTTAGAGACTCATAATCACATTTGGTGTCAGGCTCATTCTAAAAGAGAAGATAACACAGTAGAGTTTAAAACGCAATTCCAGAAGTGAATTAATAGCCACTGTATATCCTCTTATGTTCATTCAGTCAATGCTGGAAATGCAGTTGAAGAGGACAATGTCAGTAATAAGTCAGAAGACACAAATATAAAACAAAGCCCTGACACAGGTAAAACAATGTTCTTTGTTTTTTTTTTGGTGTGCAGCAAACTAGATGCTTAAGCTGCTATTGTAAGGTGTTGGCTGGGCACGGTGGCTCATGCCTGTAATCCCAGCACTTTGAGAAGTGGAGGTGAGAAAAATGCCTGAGTCCAGGGGTTCAAGACCAGTTTGGGTAACATGAGGCGACCTCATCTCTACAATAAACTAAAAAACTTAGCTCGGCGTGGTGGCATGTGCCTGTGGCTCCAGTTACTTGGAAGGCTGAGATGGAAGGATTGCTTGAGCCCAGGACATCAAGGATGTGGTGGCTGTGAGTGTGCCACTGCATTCCAGCCTGGGTTCAAAGTGATATTTCAACTCAAAAAAAAAATATTGCCAGGGATGCTGGCTCACACCTCTGATCCCAGCACTTTGGGAGGTAGAGGCAAGAGGATTGTCAGAGCCCAGGGGTTCGAGACCACTCTGGACAACTTGGTGAGACCTCGTCTCTACAATAAATTAAGAAATTAGCTGGGTATGGCAGTGTGCACCAGTGGCTCCAGTTACTTGGAAAGTTGAGGTGGAAGGATTACCTGAGCCCAGCATGTCGAGGCTGTGGTAGCTGTGAGTGTGCCACTGCACTCCAGCCTGGGTGACAGAGTGAAACTTGAACTCAAAAAAAAAAAAAATTACATTACTGCCAGACACAGTGGCATGTGCCTGTAAGGCCAGCTACTCGGGAGGCTGAGGCAGGAGGATCATTTGAGCTCAGGAGTTCAAATCCAGCCTGGGTAACACAGCAAGACTCTATTGCTAAATTTAAGGAAAAAACAAACAAACAAAACACACACACACACACACACACACACACACACACACACACACACACAAAACACAGATTCCTACACTGTTTAAGATAGAAAAGTTTCCATTAAAAAAAAGTTAAGAAGCCGGGCTCGGTGGCTCAGCCTGTAATCCCGCACCTTGGGAGGCTGAGGTGAGTGGATTCTGAGCCCACGAGTTTGAGACCTGTCTGGGCAACTTGGTGAAACCTTATCTCTACAATAAATCAAAAAATTAGCTGGGCGTGGTGGCGCATGCCTGTAGTTCTGGCTACTTGGAAGGCTGAGGTGGAAGGACCGCCGGAGTACAGCAGATCGAGGCTGCGGTGGCTGGGAGAGGCCACTGCACTCCAGTCTGGGCAACAGAGTGAGACTCCAACTCAAAAAAAAAAAAAAAAAAAAAAAAAGTTAAGAGCTTTTAGCATGCTGAAAATTTTAGCTTGTTTGTTTACCTGTAAAAGGAAAAGGTGAAATCAGATGTACAAGTTTGGGCAGGTTTACATGCTAATTTAGAATACATTTACAAAATATGAAACAGGGCAAATTTACAGTCATTCCAGAAATTGTTACTTTAAACATTCATATAAAAATAAAAGCAAAGACACACCTACAAGAATGCCAGCAGCTAAACACATATGAAATAAAACTTAAATAGGCAAGGATTTTAGTCACACCTGTACTATGTCTCTGATTCACAAAATGCCATTCTACTGTTTAGAAGAGAGGAACACTGAGACATAAAAACATGGATATTTATTCGCATCAAATAGTCTTAAAAAGATAGAAAAAAAACCAAAACAAACAAACCCAGGCCAGGTGCAGTGGCTCACTCCAGTAATCCCAGCACTTTGGGAGGCTGAGGTGGGAGGATTGCTTGGACACAGGAGTTCAAGACCATCCTGGGCAACACAGTGAGACCTCATCTCTACAAAAAACTTAAAAATGAGCTGGATGTGGTGGCATATGCCTATAGTCCAGCTACTCAGGAGGCTGAGGTGGGAGGATTACTTGGGAAGCTGAAACGGAAGGATTGCCTGAGCCCAGGAGGTAGATGCTGTGGTGAGCCATGATTGTGTCATTGCACTCCAGCCTGGGCCACAGAGTGAGACTCTGACTGAATAACAAATAAAAAAACAAAAAACACACAACAAAGTGATGGGTATTTTCATATGAAAACAGAGTTTGCCTCATTTTAGTTTATATATTTTACCATTGGACTTGCTGTTTCTCCACATCGTTAATTTTGATATCTTGCCATAAAACCGATCCCACAAAAGTTTTTTCTTTCCTATCTTAAATATATGCTATAAGCCAGAGGTGTCCAACTTTTGGCCTCCCTGGGCTGCATCAAGTAAAGAGGAATTCTCTTGGGCTGCATGTAAATTATATAATATAGTTAGTATACATACATAATAAGACTTTTCATTTTTTATATTTTTTATTATAAAGTTTAGAAAAATAAGAATATAAAACTAATGGGAAATTTTACCTTGATTTTACAATGTCTGGTTCAATGAAATGGTCACAATTCTTAGTCAGTTCTCAAGTGCATGTCAGAAATTGATGTTTGAATTTTGCTTTTCTTATACTTCATGATTGGAAACTGCTGCTCACAAATGTATGTGCTGCCAAGCCAGGTGCAGTGGTTCACACCTGTAATCCCAGCACTTTGGGAGGCGAGAGGATTGCCTGAGCCCAGGGGTTCAAGACCAGCCCGGGCAACTTAGCGAGACTTTGGGGCAAAGTGGTGGGTGCCTGTGGTTCCAGGTAGTTGGAAGGCTGAGGCGGAAGGGTCACCTGAGCCCAGCAGGTTGAGGCTGCGGTGACCATGAGCATACCACTGCACTCCAGTATGGGCAACAGAGTGAGACTCCAAAACACACAAACACACACACACACACAGGATGTGCTGCCAAAAGCAATGTCTTAGGGCGTGATTGTGAACTTCAAAAATGAAAGTATGCATGGGGTCATGAAGAAAATAAATGATGAGAAACACGTGATGTTAAAAGATGACGTTAAAAGGTTTTGTGAGGTTGCATTACTGGCTGTCTTGGGCTGTATGCAGCCCATGGGCCACGGGTTGGATATGCCTGTTGTAAGTCAAGCTTCTCCTTAATTCAAATGAAAATCCAGCTAGACTGGGTGCGGTGGTTCATGTCTATAATTCCAGGACTTTGGGAAGCCGAGGTGAGAAGATTGCCTGAACCCGTGGGTTTGAGACCAGCCTGAGCAACTTGGCGAGACCTCATCTCTACAGTAAATCAAAAAATTAGCTGGGTGTGGTAGCGTGCGCCTGTAGTTCCGTAGTTCCAGCTACTTGGAAGGCTGAGGTGGAAGGATCGTCGGAGCCCAGCAGGTTGAGGCTGCAGTGGCCGTTGAGTATGCACTCCAGCTTGGGTAACAGAGTGAGACTCCAACAAAAAAAAAAAAAAAGAAAGAAAGAAAGAAAGAAAGAAAGAAAAAGAAAGAAAGAAAGAAAGAAAGAAAGAAAGAAAGAAAGAAAGAAAGAAAGAAAGAAAGAAAGAAAGAAAGAAAAGAAAATCTAGAGCTATAGACTCCTTGGATTCTGGTAACTAGATATATTCCGAATTTGGAACGTCTAGAGATTCTGATCTAGCAGTCTGGAGTCAGTTTTGGCAACTGTATTTTTAGATGGGTTTTTAAGCACAGTCAGTGTTGGAAACCATAACCAGGTTCTCACGCTCAGACCAGCCCAAGGCTGAAGAGAGTAATGTATCAGCTTCTTTTTGATTACAACCAGAGAGAGAAGAAAAACGAGCTAATTCTAATAAATGATGACTTTAAAATTCACACCTAATACAATATAAAAGTTCATCACTGAGAAGACTCATAGAATTCAGGCTATTCTTATCACATTAAGTAAAAAGACACAGCCCATGAAAATGGAATGAACTACTTATTTGGATCTAAGACTTAGATTATTTTTCTCCATGGTCTTAAGCAAAGACAAGAGAGGATGAAACGAATCAGGAAGCTATCAGAGGAGAAAGAGGTCTGCCAAAAGATAAATTAAAATTTGACAGCCTTGTCATCTGCATGTCTCTTCTGAGTACAAGAGAGAAACAAAACTTGACTTAATTCATCTCCAATATCAGCTGCCATTCATATGAGCTGGCATATCTCAACATCTTGGTATTCCTGTATGTCACTGCTTTCTAGTATAAGACAGGAATGGGGAGACCTGTTTTAGCTCAGAGAGGTGGAGTCAGGCATTCTTTTTTATTTATTTATTTATTTATTTGAGTTGGAGTCTCACTCTGTCGCCCAGACTGGAGTGCAGTGGCTGCTCCCAGCCACCGCAGCCTCGACCTGCTGGGCTCCGGCGATCCTTCCGCCTCAGCCTTCCGAGTCGCCGGAATTACAGACATGCGCTACCATGCCCAGCTGATTTTTTGATTTATTGTAGAGATGAGGTCTCATCAAGTTGCCCAGATGGGTCTCGAACCCACGGGCTCAGGCAATCCACTCACCTCAGCCTCCCAAAGTGCTGGGATTACAGGCTGAGCCACCGAGCCCGGCTGGAGTCAGGCATTCTTAACACAGAAGCACAAGTCCACAGTAGTAAAATATATCCTATGAGGAGTTCACACTGATCTTCTGCCTAAGAACCACAAGTGAAGTACCACATTGTTCATCTCAGAATAATCCGAAAATTACCGATTTACTTTTTTGGACTGTAGTAAACATTTACAAAATTAAAATTTTCACTATCCCCATAATTTTAAAAAGTAGCAAAGCACTGGCCAGCAGGGGGCATTAGAGTGTCTGCTGTTACCATTTCCAAAGGTATGTCAAGAATCATGTTTTCTGATACATTTAATTCTTTCTTTTTTTTTTTTTTTTTTTGAGTTGGAGTTTCACTCTGTCACCCAGACTGGAGTACAGTGGCCGCTCCCGGCCACCACAGCCAGCCTTGACCTGCTGGGCTCAGCCTCAGCCTTCCAAATAGCCGGAATTACAGGTGTGTACTACCACACCCGGCTAATTTTTTGATTTATTGTAGAGATGAGGTCTTGCCTGCCCAGATGGGTCTCGAACCCGCGGGCTCAGGCAATCCACTCACCTCAGCCTCCCAAAGTGCTGGGATTACAGGCTGAGCCACCGAGTCCAGCTTCATTTATTTCTTTCAATAGTCCAAAAATTGGAAATTTTCTTTAGATATGGGGGTATTTACACATTTTTGTATATTTTACATGAAGTGTGGATAATCTTAGCAGTGAAATCATTACATAAATTAATGTACTTTAGTCACATGAAACATACTATTGAGAATGTTTTATTCTTAATACAATAGAGGATTCAGATAAAGAGGAATTGATGGCTAAAATTTCAGAAAACCCAGGAATGATGCTTGTAAAAAAAGAAAGTTCAGACATAGAGGTAAGCTACCATTTTTTTTTTTTTGAGTTGGAGTCTTACTCTGTTGCCCAGGCTGGAGTGCAGTGGCACGCTCACACAACCATCACGGCCTCGACCTGCTGGGCTCCAGTGATCCTTCCGCCTCAGTCTTCTAAGTTGCTGAAACCACAGGCATGCGCTACCTCGCCCGGCTTATTTTTTGATTTATTGTGGAGACAAGGTCTCACCAAGTTGCCCAGGCTGGTCGCGAACCCCTGAGCTCAGGCAATCCTTTCGCCTCAGCCTCCCAAAGTGCAAGGATTACAGGCTTGAGCCACAGCGCCTGGCCAGCTACCAAACGTAATTACAGGCGACGTGTTAATTATAAAGGCATGAGTTTTCAAATTGCTGTTGATGATATTTTAACAAACTTTTAAGAAGTTGTGGCATATTAAAGAATGTGTCTGGTCTTGCTCACCTGTTCCTGGCACAGAGCATGGAAAATCTTTGGCATTTCTAGGGACATAAGTAACTTTGTTACGTTAACAAGACTACTCTCCCTGGGCTTCCAGAGAGCCACAGGGGTTAGTCATCAAAAAGACCAACCATGTGAGGCAGTCTGACCTCCAGAGAGGGAAGTGGGACTAGTGGTTGACTTCAAACTTGCAGCCAATGATTTAATCAATGGCACCATAAAAACTCTGGCTTAAGGAACTTCCTATTTGGTGACGTGTGCTGATTCTACTTGGAGAGGACACAGAAGCTCAGTGCACTACTGTTCATGTTTCCCTACTTCCTTTATTTATTTATTTATTTATTCATTTTTTGAGTTGGAGTCTCACTCCGTCACCCAGACTGGAGTGCAGTGGCCGCTCCCGGCCACTGCAGCCTCGACCTGCTGGGCTCCGGCGAGCCTTCCGCCTCAGCCTTTCGAGTAGCTGGAACTACAGGCGCGCGCTACCATGCCCGGCTGATTTTTTGATTTATTGTAGAGATGAGGTCTCGCCAAGTTGCCCAGGCGGGTCTCGAACCTGTGGGCTCAGGCAATCCACTCACCTCAGCCTCCCAAAAGCGTGGGATTACAGGCTGACATGTAGTCACACCTACTTGGAAGGTTAAGGTGGGAGGATGTCTTGAGCCTAGGAATTCCAGGCCAGCGTGGGCAACATAGTAAGACCCCGTCTCTTTAAAAAAAAAGAAGTCCATGAGGCTTGAAAAATTATTCAGATATAAATAGTAGAATTCAAGATAATAGGAACAAACTGCTGGAAAACATGGCAGAGTCCACCCTGTTCTCCAATACCCCTGCTGTTGCATATCATCGCTTGCCAGGTCCACTTACTGGACATACCAGCTTTGGTTGTAGTTTTCATAAGGTACCCAGATTAGTAGAATTTTCTCTTCTTCTGATCTTTTTTTTTTTTTTTTTTGAGTCAAGAGTCTCAATAGTCACCCAGCCTGGAGTACAGTGGTACACTCACAGCTACCGCAGCCTCGACCTGTTGGGAGCAGGTGATCCTTCTGCCAAAGTGCTGGGATTACAGGCTTGAGCCACCCCACCGGGCCTAATTTTGTGATTTATTGTAGAGGCGAGGTCTTGTCAAGTTGCCCAGGGTGGTCTTGAACTTCTGGACTCAGGTGATCTTCTTTCCTCCCAAAGTGCTGGGATTATAGGTGTGAGCCACCATGCCTGGCTTCTTCTGATCTTTTATATACAAGGAGGGATTTAAAAATCCCCAGAATTTATTTATTTAAAAAATTGTGTATTTATTCTTACATGTTTAAACTTCAGTCACCTTCAAAGTCCTCTCCATTTGATGCAATACACCTATGAAGACACGTTTAGTGTCTCTGCCATTTTTTGTTTCACCTCTTCCACATCGGCAAAACATTTCCCTGTGAGGACCTTTTTTCAACCCGGGAAACAAACAAAAAGTTGCGGGGGCAAGATCGGGTGAGCAGGGACGATGGGGCATAGGGGTCAAGACATGTTTGGTCAAAAAATGCCGAACGCCAAGCTTGTTGTTGGCAGGTGTGCTCGTAATTCACCCATCATGAAATGGGCAAACACATGGAAAGAATCTCCAAAATAAAATTCACTAAAGCAGAATACAACCTCTCACAAAACCACCAAGTACCCTGATACCGATGGGTTCCCAGAATAGTTACCTAGCGAGGAAAGACATATTTACAAGGGGCGCACCCTCCAAATGATAATTCCGGTTTTTGAGGAGTACCCCGTCATATAAGGAATTTTAAAATTCAAGTTTTTCTCGGAAAGGCAAAGAATCTCTACTTTTCTTCAGATGCCCGGGTTGACCTCAATGGTGCTAGCATATTTACTTTTGTTGCAGTAAGCCAGATACAGTTGATCTTCATTATTTCCAGATTCCAAATATGTGAATTTGCCTACTCACTAAAATCTATTTGCAACAGCAAAGTCAACACTTGGGGCATTTAGTGGTCTTCATGGGCATGCACAGAGCAGCAAAAATTCGAGTTGCCTGACAAGCACACAGCCAGCTGAAAACCAACAGGGGTACACTGTGCCTTTCATGGTGGATGTAATGCCATGTTTTTCACATTTTTGTACTTTTGGGGAGTGATGTTTGTTGTTTAAAATGGTCTCGAGGCCAGCCGTGGTGATTCATGCCTGTAATCTGGGCACTTTGGGAGACCAAGGCAGAAGAATCACTTGAGGCCAGGAGTTCCAGACCAGTCCGGGCAACATGGCAAGACCTTGGCTCTAGTCCCAGCTACTCTGGAGGCTTCAGGCAGAAGGACCGCCTGAACCCAGGAGGTTGAGGATGCAGTGAGTCATGGTTATACCACTGCACTTCAGTTTGGGCGCCAGAGTGAGACCTCGACTCAAAAAATAAAATAAGATAAAACAGCCACAAATGTAGTGCTGCAAGCCTATCTAGTGTTCCTAAGACTATGATGTGCCTCAGGGAGAAATACATAGGATAAGTTTTGTTCAGGCATGAGCTCTAGTGTGGTGGCTCACACCTGTAATCCCAGCACTTTGGGAGGTGGAGGAGAGAGGACTGCCTGAATCCACGGGTTTGAGACCAGCCTGGGCAACTTGGCGAGACCTCATCTCTACAATAAATCAAAAACATTAGCCGGGCACGGTAGCGCATGCCTGTATAGTTCCAGCTACTTGAAAGGTTGAGGCAGAAGGATTGCCTGAGCCCAGCAGGTTGAGGCTGTGGTGGCCATGATCGTGCCGCTGCACTCCAGCCTGGGCAACAGAGTGAGACTCCAACTCAAAACAAACAAATAAACAAACAAAACAAAATGTTAATGAATCAACAATATATAGTAGGCATCTGTTATGCTTGTGGTATGAGTTAAAAGATAGAAGATGCCTGAACTGGGTAGTACCAAATCCTAAATATACTAGATTTTTCCCTATACATATATATCCTTGATAAAGTTTAATTTAAAAATAAGGCACGTAGGGCCGGGCTCGGTGGCTCAGCCTATAATCCCAGCACTTTGGGAGGTCGAGGCAAGTGAATTGCCTGAGCCCGTGGGTTCGAAACCCACCTGGGCAAATTGGCAAGACCTCACTCTACAATAAATCAAAAATTAGCTGGGCATGGTAGTGCGTGCCTAGGAAGGTTGAGGCGGAAGGATCACCAGAGTCCAGCAGGTTGGCGCTGCGGTGGCCAGGAGTGTGCCACTGCACTCCAGTCTGTGAGACAGGAGTGTGCCACTGCACTCCAGTCTGCGAGACTGCGAGACAGTCAACTCAAAAAATATAATAATAATAATAATAAGGCACACTAAGAGATTAATAACAATCATGCTGAATAAAACAGAACAAGTATGACAATATTTCAGCATCACTACTCTTGCGCTTTGGGACCAGTAAGTAAAATAACGGTTCCCTGTACACAAGCACTGGGATACCATGACAATGAATCTGATAACAAAGAGGCCCTACTGTATCTTTTTTTTTTTTTTTGAGTTGGAGTCTCACTCTGTCACCCAGACTGGAGTGCAGTG
>NW_007062282.1:123350-137618 GCF_000164805.1 Carlito syrichta
GTAGAGATGAGGTCTCGCTGCCCAGGCGGGTCTCGAACCCACGGGCTCAGGCAATCCACTCACCTCAGCCTCCCAAAGGCGTGGGATTACAGAGGCTGAGTCACCGAGCCGGGCTTACTGTGTCTTAATTAAGTGTCATTTGTTTTGTTTTGAGTAGGAGTTTCATTCTGTCACCCAGGCTGGAGCACAGTAGCATGATCATGGCTCACTGCAGCTCGACATCCTGGGCTCAGGCGATCCTCCCTCCTCAGCCTCCCAAGTAGGTGGGACTACAGGTGCTCACCACTGCACCTAGCCAGGTGTCTTTATTTTAACTTTTTATTTTTTTTGAGTTGGAGTTTCACTCTGTCACCCAGGCCAGAGGGCAGTGGCATGCTCACAGCCACCGCAGCCTCGACCTGCTGGATTCAGGCGATCCTTTCGCCTCGGCCTTCCAAGTAGCAGGAACTACAAGCATGTACCACCACACTTGGCTAATTTTTTAATTTACTGTAGAGATGAGGTCTCACCAAGTTGCCAATGTTGGTCTCGAACCCCTAGGCTCAGGCAATCCTCTTGCCTCTGCCTCCCAAAGTGCTGGGATTAGACGTGAACCACCGCGCCTGGCCTAGGTGTCTTTAAATAAATAGAAACACACATAAACCAAATTATGTATTGATCTGTTGGTGAAAAATGTTATAACTAGAGGCTTGCAGGAACCGAACCCTATATTTCCTGTGGGAGCAATGGTTCAGTATTCAAACTGATTTTGCTAGTAGGAACAGAGAGAATCAACCGAGATTGTAAGTGGCCTTCTGTGGCTCCAGAGAACAATCTGTCACTGGATGTTCTGAGATTGTTAGAAATTAAACTAATCTTAGTATCTTTGTCCAAACACGTCCTTAATAAGAAATTCTGGTCTATCCTAATGCAACTCTCCACATACCTATTATGGCATGTGCTTCTAGGTCCTGTAACCACGATTTGCCTCTCTGGTCTATTAATATAAACCATTGTTTAATTTATAATAATCATTACAACCAACTTCATACAAACTTTAAAAAAAATTTTTTTTAAAGATGTAGGGTACAGTTTAGAGCTAGGTATGCAAATGTTCATTATGCAAGTACCCTTGTGGATGAGGTGTGCTCCCGCCCCCCCACGGCAGTTTCCCACTACTACCAATCTCTTTCTTTTTGTACTGATAATTACTCAAGGTCCACTTATGAGTGAGAACGTGTGGTACTCCGTTCTTTGTTTCTGTGATAGAGCACTCAGTATTATAGCCTCTAAGCCCATCCGAGTTGCTGCGACGTTCATAATTTTGTCCTTCCTTTTGGCTGCAAATATTCCATCATATCATACAAATTTTTTCTGCTCAAAATAGTGACATAAAACTTAGAAAAAAAAAAATAACATCCCAGCATATAGCAAAGTACAGCTGGGATAAGAATACTATCATACACTGCTAGGCTTCACCTCACAAATCCAACATACGCATGCTCAGAGGTGTTTCTCCCATGTTACAAATGACTGACTTGTAAGTATCCTAAATGTATACTGGTATACCGGAATAAATTTGTGTTGTATTTACTGAGTTAAGCATCATCAGTTTTGGTTCTTTTTTTTTTTTTTTTTGAGTTGGAGTCTCACTCTGTTGCCCAGGCTGGAGTGCAGTAGCACACTCACGGCCATTCCAGCATCGACCTGCTGGGTTCCAGGGATCCTTCTGCCATCAGTTTTTAAAAATGTTTACATCCTGGCTGGTTGTCTTAATTGACCTAGATAAACTCTTCTATATGAATCTAGACTATTAAAGTCTCAATGTGAAAACTGCTAACGTAAGTCGGGCATGGTGGCTCACGCCTATAATCCCAGATCTCTGGGAAGCTGGTGGCGAAAGGACTGCCAGAGCCCAGGGGTTCAAGACTAGCCTGGGCAACTTGGTGAGACCTTGTCTCTGCAATAAATCAAAAAGTTAGCCAGGTGTGGTGGCTTATGCCCATAGTTCCAGCTCTAGCTACTTGGAAGGCTGAGGCGGAAGGATCGCCTGAGCCCAGGAGGTCAAGGCTGTGGCTGTGAGCGTGCCACTGCACCCTAGCCTGGGCAACAGAGTGAGACTCTAACTCAAAAAAAAAAAAAAGCTAACACCACTCACTCTTAATCTTTTATTGCAATAAGAATCACTCTTAGTTACAGTGAGGAAAAAATGAGGTCATAAGAGCTCTTTGTCAAGCATTTAAATGTAAAAATGAAACACGTTACCAAACTATCAGACTCCCAAGTATAGCATACTGTCTTGTGACTTTGTTTTTTGAGTGGAGTCTCACTGTCGCCCAGGCTGGAGTACAGTGGCCTGGTCATGGCTTGCTGCAGCCTTGACATCCTGGGCTCAAGCAATCCTTTTGTCTCAGCCTCCTGAGTAGTTAGGACCCCAAGCATCTACCACCACGTCCGGCTAATTTTCTGTAGAGATGAGGTCTTGCTATGTTGTCTAGGTTGGTCTAGAACTCCTGGGCTCCAGTGATCCTCCCTCCTCGGCCTCCCAAAGTGCTGGGATTACAGGCATGTGGCTTTAAAACAGAATACTTCCAAGATTCGGAAGGAGGTAAATCCTACAAGGCCATTTAAAAATTTGGTTAAAGATAGCAAATGTTCCTGCCTTTAAGGTTACAGTTTGGAAGCTGGAATCCAGCCCGACTAGTTTTTTTGCACAATCTCCAACAGCAAAGTAGATCAGAATTTGGCAAACATCAAATTTAAGCTGCAATTCTGCTTGTTTTCTGGCAGAAAAAGATTCCACAAGTATTGCCTCAGAAGAGGTAGATGGTCCCACTGCACCACAAAGTGTCACTGGATCAGGTACAGGCTCTAAATTTTTGAATTTTAAAATCTATTTTGATATTCAAAGTCTAATACATGCAATTTTAAGTAGTTATAGAGAAGACTTCTCTTGTGTATCACTCAAAATGTTTCCTTATACCTGAACTAGTAGAGAGTAAGGTAGAGAAAGAAGGAAAATGTCTATACCCATAGCCCACTAAAAGAAATTAAGGAAACAATGAGACTCTTCAAATCCATAAATATTCAGTGAAGATCACTTATTGATGAAAAGCAGTTAAATTATTCCCACTACTATTGAGGAGTGTTCTGCCCTATTGTTTTTAGAATATAGTTTAAATATGGATGCATAAAATTTTTTTTGACCTTCATATTGAAATTACTATAAGGCTGGGCGCAGTGGCTTTGGGAGACAGAGGCAAGAGAATTTCCTGAGTCCAGAGGTTTGAGAGCAGCCTGGGCAACTTGGTGAGACCCTGTCTCTACAATAAAACAAAAAATTAGCCAGGTGTGGTGGCACACGCCTATAGTTCCAGCTACTTGGAAGGCTGAGGCGGAAGAATCACCTGAACCCAGCAGGTCGAGGCTGCAGTGGCCGGGAGCATGCCACTGCACTCCAGCCTGGGCGACAGAGTGAGACTCCAACTCAAAAAAAAAAAAAAGAGAAAGTATTGTGTAATTCTTGGTGCTTTAGGCCAATCTCGGTGTTTTAAGTGAATGATATTCAAGTATAAGATTTATCTATGATTGAATAATTATAAATTATGTTGGCTTATAGGTAATCATATTCCTTTAGAGGATGCTAAGAGTCATTTACAGATTATAACAGTGAGCAACACAGAGGCTGGAAAACTGGTGTGATAATGGGGTCAAAGCACCGATACAAATTTGGTCTGATGAAAACATTAAGCGAATGCTTGAAGGGGCCACAAGAAACAAAGAAATATTTGAGGAAATTGCCAGAAGACTAATGCAGTTTGGAATAGACAGAGACTGGAAACAATGTCGTACCAAACATAAAAATTTAAAATATAAATACAGAGCTTCACATAAGCAATACAGCAACCCTCAAAGAAAAATGAGGTTTTATGAAGAAGTTGACTGCATCCTAAGAAGACCAACTCTCAGAACTGTCAAAAGAAAACATGGTAACCTTGGAATTGACTTTAACAAAAAAATTCTATACTTTCCTCTATGCATTTTAACTTAGCAAGAAAAAGACTCTTTAAAATCCAGATGATGTACCCCCAAAATTAAAAAAAATTAAATCCTAACACTATTGTATTTTCAAATGACCCTAAAGCTTATTAAAAATACATATCTAATTTAAGTCAAGGGTTTCAACTTTTTTCTAAAGTTTGTACCAAAACATCTCTAATTCAATTCAAATTTATCTGTCCAATTGCTTAAATGTTCTACATTTAGTATACTTGAATGTTTAAACACTAATGTACATCAAATGATGCCATAATAATTATTTTCCTTTGTTCTTGTTTATTTGTTTGAGAATTATTTGAAGGTCATACCAAAAGTCAAGGAAATTTGAGCTTCAAGAGAAAAGCACGTGAAGATGGTAAGAGCCCGGAAATGTCAAGTTCCATATTGTGAAAAAACTTGTTGCTTTTTCCTGAAAACAGAGTATTTATTCCTGTCCTTGATAATTAAACTAAACAGATGGTTTATGAACTGTGGGCATAGAGAATACTGATAAATAATTTCTTTCATGGCACATTAAGCATGAAATTAACACTGAAAAACATATGGAAACTTTTCCAGGGTTAGACAGCTATTCAGTTATTAAAGTGGACTTTATAGTGATTGTTACCAGATGTAAAAAGATAAAAACCAGACAAACCAATAAGCCCTGAATTGTGGTTTTCTCCAAAGGTAGTCAAGAGTATAACATTTGAGTAAGTCTGAAAATAAGCCCAGCTCGGAAGCCAACCTCACACTGTGGACTGTAATTCCCAACTGACCCACCAGTTATCGGAAACATTAATATCATACAATACAGCACAGAGAAGGAAAACAAAGCATAGAAGAAAATGCACAGACTGAGAAAAAGAAAACCCAAGTGCTAGCCTCTCTGGCTTAAATGACTCAACACAGAGCAAATCACCACACCTCTGGATCTCTAAAACCATCCAGTTTCAGCGTTTTACAGATTTCTAATTTATGGAGTTGTTTTGAGCAAACACAAATAATTGAAGAGCCTAACAAAACTTTAGAGTGAACACACTCATGGGAGCCACCATGATATAAACACTACTAGCACCCTAAAAGCCTCCCTGTCAGTAACCATCCTCCAGCCCCCATGAAACTTAACACTATTCTCTCACCTCTATCACCATAGATTAGTTTGTGATCCAGAGTACAGTACAGCATGTATTTGTTTTTGATATGGACTTTTAAATGTCAAGCTTCCTTCATTCAACATTGCTTATGAGATACACCGAGATATTACTTGTAACAGGAATTTGCTTTTTGTTTTTGCTGTAGAATAGTCCACTGTAAAATTATCCATCCCTCTTTTTTTTTTTTTTTGAGTTGGGGTCTCACTTTGTTGCCCAGGCTGGAGTGCAGTAGCATACTCATGGCCACCACAGCCCCGACCTGCTGGGTTTGGGCAATCCTTCCACCTCAGCCTTCCAAGTAGCTGGGACTACTGACACATGCCACCACACCCAACTAGTTTTTTAAAAAATTTTTTGTATAGACGATGTCTTGCCATGTTGCCCAGGCTGGTCTTGAACCCTGGGCTCAGGCGATCCTCTCACCTCTGCCTCCCAAACTGCTAGGATTACAGGAGAGAGCCACCGTGCCCAGCTTGATATGGACTTTTTGATGTCAAGCTTCCTTCAATCAACATTGCTTATGAGATTCACCCATGATTTTACTTTTAATAGGTTTTTTTTGTTTTGTTTTGTTTTTGCTGTGGAATAGTTCACCGTAAAAGTATCCATCCCTCTTCTTTTTGAAATCCATACCGCTTTTAGACATTTCTGTTGTTTCCAGATTGGGACTATCATGAATAATTGCATGTCTCTCAATGGATACAGGATGCATTGCCATTGAATATACACTTGAAAGTGGGAGGGCCATAGGGCATGCATCCTATGTACTGGTACTGTTCTAAGCACTTTACACATATTACATTTAGTCCCTACCACAACCCCATGAGGTAGGAGTTATCATTAGACCCAATTTACAGATGAGGAAACTGAGGTATAGAAAAGTCTGTGCAATGTGGCCCACACCTGTAATTCCATCACTTTGGGAGACTGAGGAAGGAAATAGCTGGATCCCAGGAGTTCAAGACCAGCCTGGGCAACAGAATGAGCCCTCATCTCTACAAAAAATTTAAAAATTAGGGCATTGTGGCAAGGACCTATAGTCCTAGCTACTCAGGAGGCTGAGGCGGGAAGAGCACCTGAGCCCAGGGTGTTGAGGCTGCAGTGAGCCACGATTGTGCTACGACTACACTGAAAGACAGGTCTATGCTTTTGAATCAACATGTCTTTCTGGAGTGTAGGATCCACATCAGCCCTGTGTGGTAGTGTTCCCACTGTCCTTCCAACTGTGCCTTGTATGTACATAGCAGGAACTCAACAAATACAGGGTCTGACAATTAAGTTTGCAAACTTGCCATAGTGCACTTACACTGGCAGTACTGTTCAAACAACTCAGGAAGGTTTCCTAACCTTGGTATATCAGTGTCTCACAGCTGTGTTTGCGTTGATGTGTGGTGGTGTCTTGCTGAGTGGCATTCATTATTGTATGTTTTGGTGTGCTGTCACGAGAGTGTCAGAGCTTGAATTAGAGCAATGAACAAACATTAAATTTCTTGTTAAGCTTAGCAAGAGTGGAAGTAAATCAGGGACATGTTAGTCCAAGTTTATGGGGATAATGCCATGAAGAAAATGGCAGTGTGCAAATGGATTACACGTTTTTCTGAGGGGAGAGAAAGCATCACTGATGAAGAGAGGTCAGGGAGGCTAGTAATAGGCAGAACTGACAAAAACATTGCAAATAGTTATTGAATTGTGCGTCAAAATTGTCAGCTGACTGTGAGGAGCACAGCAGACTGAATAAACATCAATAGAGGAACAGAAAAATCTTAGCTGAAAATCTTGGCACAAGAAAGATGTGTGCAAAAATGGTCCCAAAGAAGCTCCTGCATCACAATGCACCAGCTCCCACAGCACTATCTGAGGGAGTTTTTAGCCAGCAATCAAATAGTTGTCTCAGAATACCTCCCTATTCACCTGACCTGGCACTCAATGACTTTTTTTCTTTACTCAAGGATAAAGGAAACATTGAAAGGAAGATATTTAGGTGACAAAGGTAATATATGATGACAGCTCTGAGGGCCACTCCAGAAAAAGAGTTCCCAAATTGCTTTGACAGGTGGACTAGGCGCTGGAGTGGGGGCATAGTTTACCAAGGGGAGTACTTCAAAGGTGACTATAGTGATATTTCAGCAATGAGGCATGTAGCACTTTTCCTAGGATGAGTTCACGAACTTAATTGTCAGACCCCATATATTCTGAATCAAGTCTTAGAGAATAGCAAGAATTTCCCCTCCCTTATAACCTTTTTCTATCTCAAGTGAAGTAGAAATTTTATTTCTCCCTGTTCAGACACAAACACAAGACAGGGTCGGGCTGGGTGGCTCAGCCTGTAATCCCACGCTTTGAGGTGAGTGGATTGCCCAAGCCCGCGGGTTCGAGACCCTCCTGGGAAACTTGGCAAGGCCTCATCTCTACAATAAATCAAAAAATTAGCCGGGTGTGGTAGCTCACGCCTGTAGTTCCAGCTACCTGGAAGGCTGAGGCGGAAGGATCACCGGAGCCCAGCAGGTCGAGGCTGTGGTGGCCGAGAGTGGCCACTGCACTCCAGTCTGGGTGACAGAGTGAGACTCCAACTCAAAAACCTAAAGCAACAACAACAAAAAAACAAATGCAAGACAGTTGATTTTTCTACCTTTGTTCTCTTTAATGCCCTCTAATAGATATGCTGTTGACAAGGGAAATTGCTAAGGGCTAACCACACAAAAAGTATTATTCCAACCCCATTGAATTTGAGCATTGGACCTTAAGATAAGTCTGGCCCACTAGATAAGACAACAGACTCAGAAGTTAGGAGACACGCCCAAGATTAAACTGGTGTTAGGCTGGATGTTGTGGCTCACGCCTATAATCCCAGCACTTTAGGAGGCTGAGGCAGAAGGACTGCTTGAGCCTAGGAATTCAAGACCAGCCTGGGCAACACAGCCTTGTCGTTATTTAAAAAATGAGCTGGGCGTGGTGGCATGTGCTACTTGGAAAGCTGAGTCAGAAGGATCACCTGTCCCAGAATGTCGAGGCTGGCATAAGCTGTAATCTTGCCACTGCACTTTAGGGTGGGTGACACAGTGAGACCCTGACTGAAAAAAACCCCAAACTCCTCAAAAACAAAACTGGAGCTACTGGAAAGACTATGATTAGATTCAGCTTGTATGTTAAGAAGCTCTTCCCAGTATTGACCAGAGTGACAAAGCGGTGGTACTTTGAGACTTTGGGGGCACAGGTAAATTCTGCTTCAGACTAATACAAAATGCAAAGTTCTAAAAAAAAAAAAAAAAAACTGTGGTAGCTCACATCTGTAATACCTACACTTTGGGAGTCTGAAGTGGGAAGACAGCTTGAACCTAGGAGTTTGAGAACAGCTTGGGCAACACAGTGAGACCCTAAATTAAAAAAAAAAAAAAAAGAAGAAGCCATAAATGGAAGAATTGAGAACAGTTATGATTTTAAATCAAGAATCATTTCATTATAAAATAGTAAGAAGTCCTTCAAAATCAAAGGAAGGAACAATTTGCAAGTAGTCTTAAAATAAGTCACTTCTTCAAACCAAAAATCACTTGACTTAGGTATAGGGTATAGACACCATAGCAGGTTGTATCTGTTAAATAAAAAATAAAGATATAGGGTATAGATTAAGGGGGCATAAAGGCAACACACTATAGGAATGTTACATGTTTGGTCAGTTTCACTAAACCATGAAAGTCAAAATAAAGCAAGTTCTCTGACAACCTACTCCTGTGTTCTTCACAACACAAAATGAAGATATCTGGGAACAAACGCCATAACCATTTGACTGAGTGCGTCTCTTTCCCAGAAGTACTTTTCTAGTGATTGTGTTAATATACTCTGTTTGCAGAACCAGTGTCTGTATCTCTTAAGAAAACTGCTCCTGAGATCATTACAAATCAGTTTCCTCAAAGCATAATAACAGAACCAAAAGACGCTACAGAATGTGTCTGCAGACAGGAGACCCAACTCCATCAGGTAAATCTTATACATTTTTAGAAGAGATATGCAAATGTTTATCCATTGTGAGCTTCAGTTTCTAACCCTTCCCCAAAGGGAAGGATGTCTGAACGAACCAAGGGAAGGCTAACTAGCTGATTCATGGGTAAATGTATATTTTACTAATTCCTGTTATGGAATCTTCAAATATGGCCAGACCATTCTAGTCTCCAAAACATGTGACTATGGATTAACGATAACAGTATTAGGCGAGAGGATTGCCTGAGCCCATAGGTTTGAGACCAGTCTGGGCTGCTTGGTGAGATTTTGTCTCCACAATAAATAAAAAGATATTAGTTGGGTGTGGTGGCACACACCTGTGGTAGCAGGTACTTGGAAGGCTGAGGCAGAAGGAAAGAAAGAAGGGAAAGACAGACAGAAAGAGAAAGAAAGACGAGAGAGAGAGAGAGAGAGAGAGAGAGAGAGAGAGAGAGAGAGAGAGAGAGAGAGAGAGAGAGAGAGAGAAAATATGTAGGCTGGGTATGGTAATGCACATCTGTAATCCCAGCACTTTGGGAGGTAGAGGTGAGAGGACTGACTGCCTGAGCCCAGGGGTTTGAGACCAGCCTGGACAACTTGGTGAGACCTCGTCTCTAAAATTAGCCGAGCATAGTGGCGCACGCTTGTGGTTCCAGCTACTTGGAAAGCTGAGGTGGAAGGATCGCCTGAACCCAGTAGGTCAAGGTTGTGGTGGCTGTGAGCGTGTCACTGTACTCCAGGCATGTCACTGTACTCCAGCCTGGTGACAGTGAGACTCTAACTTAAAAAAAAGAAAAGAAAAAAGAAAATCTGAGAGAAGGTGTCTGTTCAGAACTCTGCAAACTACTCAACTGATGTTTTCAGGACCAAAACAGCATTTGGAAATGCTATGAATCTGGCATGAATACACCAGCATGCACAGGTTACAGGTAAGAGAACTGCTAGTTATGCTGGACACAGCTAGAACTACTAGTTATACATGTTCATGCCTGTAATCCCAGAATTTCAAAAGGCTGAGGCAGGTTGATTACTTGAGCCCAGGAGTTCCAGACCAACCTGAAAAAAAATCAAGAAATTAGCTGGGTGTGGTGGCGCACACCTGTAGTCCCAGTTATTCAGGAGGCTGAGGTGGAAGGACTACCTAAGACCATGAAGTCAAGGCCATGGTAAGCAGTGAAAAAAGCAAAGTGTACTCCACTTTGAGACAGAGTGAGACCCTCAATACACATACACAAAAAGAACTACTAGTTAGTTTTAGTTTGACATTTAAAAATTCTCCTACAAAAAGAAGAAAAATAAAATTCCCCTACAGAAAGCAGAGTTATGGAATGAATCTGCAAATAGCCAGAATAACTACTAAAAAGTAGTACTTTGGATGAACTCATCTGAATTAAGTATCCAGTGCATGACTGTTTAGTCCCTGATACTGTATTTGTTTTCATATGAAACAAATATTACAACTTTCAGGTATTTTGTTAATCCTGGGACTGAATTTTTTAAATTGGATTATGCCCAAGATAAAAAAAATGGATCCAAGCTGGGTGTGGTGGCTCACGCCTATAATCCCAGCACTTTGGGAGGCGAGGCGACAGGATCATTTGAGCCTAGGAGTTTGAGACCAGCCTGTGAACATAGCAAGACCTTGTCTCTACAAATAAAATAAAATAAAGTAATAGTAATAATCAATAAATGACCCAGGTGAAGTGGCATGTGCCTGTAGTCCCAGTTACTTGGGAGGCTCAGACGGAAGGCTCACCTGAGCCCAGGAGATCGAGGCTGCAGTGAGCGGTAATTGTGCCACTGCATTCCAGCCTGGGCAACAGAGTAGGACCCTGACTCAAAAAAAAAAAAAAAAAAAAAAAAAAAAAATCCAAATACAAAGCAAAAGTGATAGAAATCTCATCTTCTAGATTCCATGCTTTAAGAAGATAATAAAATAAATTCCTTTACCAAAAGGGGGGGAGGCCTACTCAAACATTTTTGCTGCTGTTTTTCTTTCTTTTTTTTTTGAGTTGGAGTCTTACTCTGTCACCCAAGATGGAGTGCAGTGACACTCACAGCCACCCCAGTCTCGACCCACTGGGCTCAGGTGATCCCTCCGCTTCAGTCTTCCAATAGCTGGAACTACAGGTGCACGCCACCACTCCCAGCTAATTTTTTTATTTACTGTAGAAACAAGGTCTCACCAGTTTGCCCAGACTGGTCTGGATCCCGTGGGCTCAGGCAATCCTCACCTCAGCCTCCCAAAGTGCTGGGATTACAGACGTGAGCCACTGCGCCCGGCCTGCTGTTGTTTTAAAACTAACCAGTGAGTGAATGGGGTGACAAAGTCGAAAGAGAACCTTCTGCAACAGACCAGCACTCGTCAGGGTACAGTGTCCATAATGAACTCTACTGTCTATCCAGGCTTCCAGTTTCAACATTGCTTGATTCAATGCCACATAAGAACATTCATTCTGAGGTGTTCTTTGGCTCTTACCCATCGAATTAGAGCAGCAGATAATTATTATATTTTCTAGACTTAAGGAGGTATCACCGATTGAGGCAGCATCAATTCTCTCAAAGGAAAACTTTAGTTCAGCACTTTTTTTTTTGAGTTGGAGTCTCACTCTGTTGGCCAGGTTGGTGAGTGCAGTGGCACGCTCAGAGTCAGCCCATCCTCGACCTGCTGGGCTCTGGCAATCCTTCCGTCTCAGCCTTCCAAGTAGGTGGAACTATAGGCACACGCTACCACACACGGCTTATTTTTTGATTATTGTAGAGATGAGGTCTCACCAAGTTGCCCAGACTGTTCTCCAACCCCCCTGAGCTCTGGCAGTCCTCCCGCCTCAGCCTCCCAAAGTGCTGGGATTATAGGCTTGTGCCACTGCGCCCGGGTCTTATCAGCATTTTGAAATGAATAGGGTTATGGGCAAGAACCAGCTCTTGTGGTGCACCTTAATGATTCCATGATAACAAGAAAACCTTACATCGCTTCCCAATAATACGTTTGTTCCCCAGAAGCTACTGAGTTTTCTCACCATTGTTGAAAATAAATGGAAACATTACAAGGTCAATGTTCAACACCACAGTCTCCTAACAAAGACTTTTTAGTTAAATGAGCAGCCTACTAGAATCCCTTCAATACTAATTCTACTACCACATAATCACATCTTTATTGCCTTTATCTTGCAATACCTAATCTGCAAATTCTTTCACAGAAAAGTAACTGCAAAAAACAGGGACATGTAATTAGGAATCAAGCTGTATTCACGTAAAAAAAATATCAAGTAGTTTCTTAAACTGAGTCCTAGAATTCTAATTATTGCCAATATCTGAGAGAGAAAAAAAAAAAATCAGTGCCTTTTTCTTTAGGCACCTGTTTAAAGGGGAGGAGGAGTGCGGATGAAAGAACTTTCTGAGTAATTCTGGCTAAAAAGTAAATATAGTTAAGAAAAATTCATGGTTAGGTCCTATATTTCCCAGACTACCAGGCAACTTTAAAGAACTCTAGAATCCCCCTACCCCAATAACAGAATATCCAAAAGAATTTCACCTAAGAATGTTACCAACCAATGTTGCTCAGATCTTCCACATAATCAAACTTTAATTTCTCCCTAGATTACATTTAATCCTCTCAATAAACAAAACAAGAAATCTATTTTGGCCAACCCACAATTATCCAAGATTGGAGCTATTCAACTTAAAAATATTCTTGTTGATTCATCCCAGATGTTGAGCTCTTTGGTAGAGTACACAAAATGTGAAACCAAAATTCAAGTACTGTATCTGGGACGCTGAAAACAGCAAAAAGACTACTTCTAATTTAAGTTGGGTTGAGGAAAAGTTCATTATTTGGAATGCATTTATACATGTTGCATCCTTATCGCTGATACAGTTATTGCCAAGTTCCTTAACTGTTCCAGTTTTGTCTATGGAAACTTTGTCATACTTTCAGTGAGAATATGAAACCTAGGTTTGGATTGCTTATTCTAGTGAAATAATTTGTATCATCTTCTAGTTAGTTCAGGTGGTAAGAAGAGGGAAGATCATGGAAGCAGTTATTTTTTAACTCAAAGGGATCTCCCAATGTTTCAAAATCAATGTGTACCTTGATTTGACACGACTCCCCTCTGCTTTTGAAGAAGGGAGTTAGTTAATTTTTGGCATCTTACCACCAACGTTTTCATTCATTATATAAAACGTTTTACCAACGAATCTTTCAGGGGCACTATTCTCTATGGAATATAAATATAAATTTTCACTTCGTTTATACGAGATCTACCAGCAGTAGGTCCTCCTGAAAACCAACTGGTACTGTTTCCCTGGGTCTAAAGTCTCGGATCCCCAAGTCCCTACAGCTAAAAGTACTTTCCAGCCCACAATCTGCTCAACAGCTCTGCTCTTGCAAACAAAAGCTCGTGGTGGTTGGAGGCCCCGCGCGAAAACCTTAAGGTGCTCTAGGACCTGGACCAGCCGCCACCCCACACAAGCCTATCTCGAGAGCAGCTCCAGGCTCAGGGAGGTGAGGACAGGCAGGCGGTCGGGAGGGAGCCCTGACCTGGCTAGAACAAGCAAGTCGGAGCCTTACAAACTGGCTAGACTCCCGAGGGGTGCACAGACCCGGGGGGGAGGGGGAGAGCCCTTCAAGGGCAGGGGAGGCTGGGCCCGACAGGCTCAAGTCCACGGACACAAGGCGCCCCTCGGGCACGCCCTGGCAGCCGGGTCGATGCCACAGGCAGGTACCGTCCCAGGTGAGAGAGGTCTGTCCTCCCAGCCCTCAGGCGCCCACGAGACCGCCAGCTCCGACGGCGGGAAGCGGCTGGGGGACGCACACACGCCGCCACCCCCACCGCGCACCCCGCTGCTCACCGGTGCTGCAGCCCCACGAGTCCCAGGGTGATCACATGCGGCACATCGAGCTGCGTGGGCCACTCTCCCGAGGCGATGCATCCGAACACGCCACATTCCTCTCGGATCCCCAACTCCTCCAGCTCCATGTCGCCGCCGAAAGCACGTGGAGGGACCCGCCGCCGCGGCCGAGGTCCAAGCACCAACCAGCTGCCAGCTCGGCCCGGACGCCCGAGAAGCTCGCGACAGCCGCTTCCTCCCCGGCGGCCGGACCCTAGCTACTGCGGCG
>NW_007062282.1:137638-138179 GCF_000164805.1 Carlito syrichta
TACTGCGGCGGCGCATGCTTTCCCCGGGTGGGCGTGGCCATCCCTGCCCCGCCCCCGCCGGGACCACCAGTCAACGAGGGCCGAGGGGGCGGTGCCGCGGCCGAGAGGCGGAGTCACGGATCCCGCGGGGGTGGAGCCAGCCGTCCCCGGGAGACGGCCGCGAAGCTAATTTTGCTGCACGTGGGAGTCTCCGTTATTTTCCAGCATCTGAGCTCGGCGCGATGAGAGTAACGGAGTGAGCGCCATTTCCCTTTCAGAGGATATCGGCCGCCTGCGCCCCTCCCACGTGCTTTTCCCCGGCCGTCATGACTTGGTACGCTCCAACCTAGGAGCGGCTCCAGCGGCCGAGAGGGGGCCCGGGGACGCACGCCTCTGCCGAGTGGGGAGGGGCCGGCCGCGCGCGCCACTTCCCACCTCGCCGGGAACGGCGCCCGCGCGGGGCGGTCAGCAGGCGGGGCCGCGGCGCTGCGCCTGCGCGGCGGGAAGCCTCGGGGGATGTCCTTTCTCCCGAGCTCCCCGTGACCGCCGCTCCACAACGCCC